>NC_090305.1:14118437-14420000 GCF_039906515.1 Pseudorca crassidens | reverse complement strand
GAGTGAAGGAAGATGAGAAGTAGGAGAGAAAAAACAAGCACCGGACGCCCCGCAGCTTGGTTCAGGGTTCAGGAGCACCAAGGAGAGACTGAGTATCAGACAAAGTGATGATAAAAAGGAAGAGAAAGACTAATCTGGAATTGGATGCAGGAGAACACCAAGAAAGGACCCCTTTGCTAAAGAGCAGTTTTCCCATTGTTCTTTCCTCATTAAGCAGAGGAGTCAGAGTACACCTTGTGGATCACAAGAGAGGGAACATAATAACGTCCTACAAGGTTAGTTGATAAACAATCCAACGTTTTATGACATGAGGGGAGGAGTGATAATGGCTTTTAAGTGCCACATAAATTTTGAATGGTTCTTCAGCTCTAGTCTTAGCTGCAAAGCATTGGATCATGTTATTGCCCCTCTCGCACACAGCTTACCTACACAACTGCACTTTCTTGGATATGCCTCTTTATATGCAACTTGAGTCAATTAATTCCTAACGCATCAAAGCCCAAATTTTGCTGTGGGCCTGTGCCATCTTGAGAAACTAGCATCCTAGGATGTGCTGAAAATAAGGCTACAGCCCCTCTCGCCTACCACACATACTCTGTTTTAATGGAGGAATTAAGCTCAAGGATCTGAGTTTCTAGTATACCAATAAATTTTGATTCAGGTAGCACCACATTAAACAGAACACTGAGATTTTAAGACAGGAACTTTCAACAATCTCCGTGATTTAGAGCTGTACATCTCAAACATTAATGTGCATACAAATCGCCTGAGGACCTCGTTAAACTTCCGTTTCGGATTCAGTAAGTCTATAGTCCTAACATGCTCCCAGGTGACGCTGCTGATCCACAGTCATACTTTGAGTAGCAAGGATTTGGAGAACATGGGAAGGTAAAGAGTGTCAGTTTGCAGGTTGAGTAGGAGTGACATTAATAGTTACAAAGAAACATAGAGTTAGAAGGATCCTTAGTGACCATAGCATGCAAGCATCCTTGAGATCATTCAAAAAGTCACCAGTAGAGAAAGGAATCTTCTAATAAGTTTTAATTCTCAGGTCAACTTCTGGTGCTCTGAAATGTAAAATCCAAAATGTAAACTTGCACATGTGAAACCAATCAACTCCTTCCCGAAAGGTTCAACAAACTTGAAAGTTAGAAGGTTTTCATTCTTAACAAAGGAACATATCAAAGTTTGCATTTCCCACTATAGTTTTATCCCTTTCAAATCTCTGGTGGAAAGCGGTAATGTTAAGAGTGCAGGGAAAGGGGGTTTATTGAAAACTAAAGACTAAAAAGATATTATCTAATTTCACTGTCTGGTTTCATTAATAAGGAAAATTATCCCATTATGATTTCCTCAGGGTCACCCAGCTAGTCATATAGCTAATCACTGGAAAATGTGAGATGAAAATCACTAACTCTTAACTCCTAATTCATTGCTTTGACTTCTACAGTGTTAAGTAAAACTTTCCATGTTTAAACTTTATTTTTGATGAGTATTTTACAAACTTGACACACAAAAATAAGAGAAACGGGTTCTAATAGAGGTTTGGCATCTCAAATGGCTTACAAGCAAAGGGCAGTCCTGATGACCTCTTTATATGAGCAGCCAGCTAAAATCAGTATGAAAGTCGTGTCAATTTATTCCTAAGGTAACAGAACCAGGAGCAAGAGCCAGGTGTTTTATAAAATATATTATCAGTTATGGGTCATTTGGGCTTGTAATAAGTGTTCCGAGGAACAAAATGAAGATGAATTTATTGGGCAAAGCCAAGCCCCAAGGGAACTCGCTAAAGACAGGGGTTATTTCAAAAACAAGAATTGTGTTGTCCAGTACCAAGGAAAACTGCTAAGGATGCTGCCTCTGCATAGAAATAATGTTCTTGTATTTGTGATACAAAGAATAGATTTGATAAGGTCTGTTTAAGACCAGGTAAGAAACTTGAGCCCTGGTCCTGTGGGAAAATGTGTTACAAATTAACACATTGGATAATTCTCTTTATGCTGAATTTATTGCTCTTTAAGTCTTTAAAGAAATCTCTTAATTATTTTGATCTTCCACACCACTGTCAAACATTTTGGTGCATAGTTTTTTCAAATCCTTGAAGTGTCTGCTTTGTATATCTTGTGGAATACTTATACAAAAACCCAGTTCTGGATGGCAAGGACAGATACAGAGATTAAAAACCTATCTCTTACCCTTAAAACACTCAAAGTCCAGTTGAGGAAACAAATATGTACACAAATAGCAAGTGGAGAGAGTGGGGAAGCTGGTCTTGCCCTAGTATAAAAAGAGATAGTCTCAAACTTCTAAGATGGAATGCTGTATAGCCAAGTAGTTAAGAAGACAGACTCTAATCTTAGATTCTCTGTGTCCAAATCCTGGCTTCTCTATTTACTATGTGACCTTGAGCAAATTACTTAACTCACATGTCTCTCAGTTTCCCCATTTGTACAATCACATAATAATAGTACCTCCCTCACAGAGTTGGTATGAAGATTAAATGAATCAATATATGGAAAGCCTTTAGAATAATGTCTGACACAGAGTGTTACCTAAGTATAAGCTACTTTAATTACTGTTCTGAAGAGGGATCTGTTCTATTCCCAATGACTTCATTTATCATAGAATCCTCCCAGAACCAACAGGGCAAGACAGCAAATCAGAAGAAGGGGATAGTCTTAATTTGGTCACATAGTGATCTACTACTTGCCATGGTCTTGGGAGTAGGGAAACAGTTCATCTCCAAATGTCACAAAAGTTTGCTTTGCGTGGTTAACAGTTTCTCACTCAGGCATGTGAACTAAACCAATTGCAGTAAACTTAGTATATTTCCAAGCACTGAAAAGACTCATCCCAGTGAGCTAAACCTGTCACCGGAAACCTTGGCAAGGACTTCATGCTCAGAGCAGGGTTGATTTACAGTAGCGGGAAAAAATAGAAGGGAGAAATATTAAAATAAAGTGCAATCATGTTTCTATTTAAAAGTGGTCATTGCCAGCGCATCGCAAAATATTGCTGGCCAGCGACCAGAAAGCTGCACCTACACAGCTTCCAGCTGTGGATCCCTGGAACCCTCACCGTGATTGCGCAATAACTCTCCTAGTTGGCACCACTGGCAAACATCTAGCAAATCTTATCGATCCACAAACACGCACACAAACATGCTCACACTCTCACACACACACTGGCAATTTGCTTAGCCCTTGTATCATTAAGACACTTATCCTGTTCAGGATGGTCAAGATGATCTTTTTCTTTTATAACTACTTTTAGAAACTATTTTTTTCTTTTACTCTCTAAATTGAAATTATACACAGGTTTATATCCAGCCACACTGAGCTCCTCCTAAATCAAGTGCCGTTTAACTCATGCACGTGCCTTTACTTTTGCCATTTAACATCTGTACACCTCTAGAAGAAAGACTGTCTACCTTTAGGAATAGCCATTAAAAAGTGAATGTTTGAGAGCTTCCCTGGTGGCGCAGTGGTTGAGAGTCCACCTGCCAATGCAGGGGACGCGGGTTCGTGCCCCGGTCCGGGAGGATCCCACATGCCGCGGAGCGGCTGGGCCCGTGAGCCATGGCCGCTGGGCCTGCGCATCCGGAGCCTGTGCTCCGCAACGGGAGAGGCCACGACAGTGAGAGGCCCACACACCACAAACAAACAAACAAAAAAAAGTGAATGTTTGAGATTCATTTATGTAGTACCCTTTTCTGAGGCGCTCCTGGTACAAAATGTACCGATAATAATAATATCTTAACAGTAAACTTGTGGCAAATTGAAGAGCTCACTTTGGTGTCTAGATTTGTATAATAGAACATGCACCGGAGCAGGAAGACTAGGTGTCGAGTATCAGCCCCGTCGCTCAGCAGCTGCCCGCCTACCCGCCCCTGGACCAGACACTCTCTGTTCCTCAGTTTGCCCATCTGCACAATAGGAATTAAAGATCCTGTCTAGCCTGGCTCGTAGGATTGCTGTGGAATTTTAATGGAAATATTCATGAAGGGATTTGTAAACTACCCAGCACCTCATGTATGCCTGCCGAGTCACTCAACTAAAACAAGAACTTATTTTAAATCCCATGGAAGCAACTCAGAAAAGAGGCAATGTGTGGGCCTCCATTTTCCTTTCCTTATTGGAAACTATCTTGGTCACTTCTGAAATCAAGTACTTTCTCTTCCCAAAAAAACATTCTCAAAATATTCTACAGCATGCCTATGAAAGACAAGATACTAATGGAGGATTAAATTTCGTGCTTACAAACATAGTTTGGCAATTTAGATGTCACTTAAAAGTCAGTGATGGGCAGGAGAGAGAATACAGGGAACATGAATAGCGTCTCCAAGACTTTCTGTGAATAAGACCGGAGGGAAACTGGGGAGAGGTCAAGGAGTTTATAAAGACAAAGAACAGGGGAAAATGATAGAAAGACTGAGATTGACTTACATGTATCTATTGTTTCTTCCTTTAAAGTTCTGCTGACAAATGAGATCAACTATTTTAAACCTGTACTTACGTTTTTCTCAGTATTGTATCCTCAAATAGAAAAGAGCAGCCATGTAAATGAACAATTTTAATAAAATGCACTAAGTGCAATGACAGAAAAGCACAAAGGAGAGATACGTAACAGAGCTCTTAGGGATCAGGAAAGGCTTCTTCAAGAGGGAATTCCTAATTTAAGCCATCAGGGAAATAACAATCCTCAAGAAACAATACCCTTTCCAGTTGGAAGCAACTCTTATTTTCTCCAATAAGCTTTGTAAAACTATCTTCCACGCTTCATGTAGAACTTTGTCCACACCCAGCACCAAAGAAGAGGCTTAAGGGGCCTCCATCTTGCTTGCCATTGCAAAAAAGTTTATTTTAATAATCCACAGTATCTGGGAGAAAAGTCATTTAAAATTAATAAGAGTGTACACATAGTGCCTTGAGCAGGTCAGAGAAGTTCTGAAATACGTATCTAAGCTTCTAGTCTTAAATTGGAGAATGACTAAAACCTTGGTGAAGTTTATTTAAACCTCCATGACTCCATTTATCCCAGAGCAGAATTATCTTAGTACAATAATATGGGGCTGATCTAAGAATGAATTAGTGTTTTAATGTGTTCTGAAACTCTAGAATAGAAAGTTTTTAAGTAGAATTCTTTTTTTTAATAATCCCTCCTGCCCTCAAAATCGTCTTCAGGTGGTTATTTCCAATTCTGTTCTGTTTACAATCCTTCTACAGGTAAGTAGACCAAAAAATACACATTTGGACACAGCAAGCTCAACTACATGCACACAGTGAATTCAGATTTATTGGCGTCAGTGGATGCTGGAAGAGGAATTGTGAAGAAACAAAAAAGAATTCAGGTCCCTATTCTATATGCAGCCCTGCTGCTTTGCAATGAACTGGGCTACCGCTTTCAAATCAGCAATGTAGGTATCTTATTTAAGAAAGGAATTCATCAGAAACTCATTAGTAAGGCAGTTGATTTGACCCTGGTGCCTGATTAGTAATTTGTTCCTAGGTACTGTACCATAATCAGAATTTAATGTTTCAAGGACCACAAGAAGATCATCTAGAAAAAAAATTGAAATTTGGTTCTGATTTTCCCACTAGTATTCAATTCTTTTGAACATACGTGAGCCCCCTCTGTGTGCTCAGCCTACTAACACGTAACTGAGAGCCCAGGGAGTAAAATCCTGACAGCTACTATTAAGGTAAAAATGGGGTCACAGAATTCATTTTCAAAGTTTCTTTCCAGTTTATTTTTTTTTTAATTAAATTGGCACTACCAAATTCAATGACATGGCTACCCTGCTGAGTTCTGAGCCCAGAAAGCTATTGTCTCCCTGGTCTATGTATCCTACTCTGCTCTAATGTTTCCTATAATGCGACTAATAACCAACCACCAGCAATAAGTGCCTTGTCATCTCATCGTTGCACACAGCAATAGCTGAAGCAGTGATACTGACAAATGAACCTGGGTAATCACTTTGGATTTCTTTGTTACATCTCACAGCGTGAAGATGGCTTCTGCTCAGCACGTCCCCCAAAAAACAAACAAGTGCTATTGCTGTCTTCTCCATCAATCTCTCCTTACTGTGTCATTCAAACCCCTGTGCTGCCCTCAGTACCACCCATCTTCTCAGAAAAGTAAAACGTCCCAGATCTTTGAGTTTAGATCTTTGATATCCTTCGCCCATTGTTCCTTTGCCAACTGTATCTCTAAGAAAGAAATGAAAATCCAGAGAGTGAGGGATAGAAAGAACGTGGACTTTCTATACTTTCCAGGCTATTTTCCTTAGGAAAAAAAATAAGCTCATTAAAATCCAGTTGAGTCTGACATATTCCCTTTTACCTTTTCAATCTTTTTATAGTTTCAAATCATTAACTATCAGCATGAAGCTCAAAGGTAGCTCTCGCCAGCTATGAAATAGTGACACATCTGACAATAATGCTTTTGAAGAGCCTGTCACACTCTCTCCCCAAACAAGTCTCATTAATGCTCAAACCGTCTTTCTTTTCTCTCTGCTTCTTTTCTCCTGATTTCTCTCTAATTAGCTTGTTTTTTTATGTTCCCTCGTTCCGCAGTTTGAGCTTAAAAAAAAGGAGGTGGATGTCATTTCCATGAACCCCAAGGCCAAGTTAATCAGCAGAATTAATGACGCTATTACCCATTAGACTGGGGGCAGTGGCACTTAACTCCAAGCACCCAGCGTTCACCCTCTACCGTGCGTCTTCCTTTTACTCTGACAAATGTAAACTGTTGCTCTCTTGGAGCAAACTCTGAAGTTCAACCTGCTTGTAGAGCATTTCTTTTCCTCTTCAGGATGTGAACTGGGAGGAGAAACGTAGCCACCTCTGTCTGCAGTGTCCGTGCTGAGAAAGTATCATGCCGTTACATGAGGATGGATAAAAGGAAGTCTCAGGGAAGACTGGCAAAGAGTCATAACCTAGCATTTCCTGTATGACTCGCCACAATCGATAATTCCGGACTATAGAACATTTCATAGGTGCAGCATCACAGAAAAACGCCTCAGTATTTTTAAAAGTCATACTGTGGGGCTTCCCTGGTGGCGCAGTGGTCGAGAGTCCGCCTGCCGATGCAGGGGACACGGGTTCGTGCCCCGGTCTGGGAAGATCCCACATGCCGCGGAGCGGCTGGGCCCGTGAGCCATGGCCGCTGAGCCTGCGCATCCGGAGCCTGCGCTCCGCAGCAGGAGAGGCCACAGCAGTGAGTGGCCCGCGTACCGCAAAAAAAAAAAAAAAAAAAAAAAGTCATACTGTGGAAGTAAAAGATACATAGAAATTTAAACCAGCAGAGAGTTGATTTGATAAATTTTAACAAATAAGCATGATTGGAGGGTGAATAATTTTTGAAATTCATTTTCAATGGATAGAGAAGCAAAGTCTTCAAATTGTTGTTTCCCCTTTGAACAGGACTGAGGAATAGCATCCGTTTGTGCTAAAAGTCAACACTAACACAGAACCAAGTACACATTTTGTATTCAAAATGCTTTATTTTAGAAGCATCTACCTAGAACCTGTCAGAAGAACAGGAAAGTTTCTACCTTTCATAACTCAACAAAAACATCCTCTATTGTTTTGTTTGAATTTTTAATGATATTGTTATCAATATAAAGATAAAGAAGGCTAACACAGATTTATCTGGGCACTCAAGTAGGCTTCCAAAGGATAAAAATACCAAGACTATTTTGGAGAAGAAACTTGCTTTTATCCTTCTTCAGTTATAACTCCACCCTCATCTAATATAAAAAGCTTTTTGGTATCAGTTGGTGGGTTATCTTCGCCTAAAGAGATCATTAGAAGAAAAACTTCTTTTTAAGTGAAAATCCTGCCCTAGCTGAGTTTGAAGTATCTTGAGCCAAAAAAGAATGCCTGTGCTTATGCCTTCCAGCCTTTCCTTGTCCTTCACCCTCAATTTAGTCTACAAAATATACCTGAAAGGCTATTGGCAAGAATGATAATCCTAACATTGACTTTACTCTTTTGCCATATCTATTCATGGAGACAATACCATTCTTGTTAAGTGGTCTTTCTTTCTTTCTTTTTTTTTTTATCCTGAATGGAAATCCTCAGGGCATTAAAAAAAAAACTTTGTCAATAGCTGAACTCAAACTTTCAAGAAAAAAAGGTTAGGAAAAAAATGACATTTCAATGGTTATAAATGAGTTTTGTGTTACAAAAGGGCATTTGCAATACTTAGAAATGAAAAGAAAGATGTCTGCAATGCTTGGGAAATACCACAGTTAGCATAGCCATCTTCAAATATCATTGAAAATATAAGCCATCCAACTTCCCTTTGATGTGTAGATAATCAGCAGGTGTAAAATAAAAGAAAACATATCATAAAAATTAACAATAAAGTTTATTCACATAAAAAGGGGAACCCAAACACTTCATTCTAAGAGTCAATGTAGTGCAGCAAGCTTTGTCCCAAATCTGAAACTCACGGAATAAGAATTGTAGTCCCAGCCTTCGAACCTCTCAGAATGATTATGGAAGAGCAAGAGGTGGGGATGGCAGTGCAGATTTTACCATCTTATTTGCCTTATCTCTATACAGTGAATAATAATAGTATAATGTGAAACCGTGTTATTGGTAAATGAAAAATAGAACATAAAAACCATTACAAAGATTTCTAGGACATCATTCAAAAATTTACATACACACACACATACAATGAGAGTTGTATTTGTGTGTGTTTATGTGTTGATCCTTTGTCACAGAGAAATACTCATTTTATCCCATATCTTCTTTCTCTTGCCTCTGTACAGGTAATGCAAGATAATGAACTTTGGGGGATTTCTGAAATGTTTTTATGTGAGGTTCTCTTCCTAAGTGTTCTCATAGCATTCCCTAGTTATCTTGTAATATTTATCTCATTTGTCTCTCTCTCTGCCCCATTAGAAAGCAACAAGGCCGACAACTGTGTTGTTTTCAGTTGTACCCTACGTATCCCATAGAGTGTCTGACCCACAGCTGACATGAACAATTTGTAGAATACACACGTGGGAGAAAACTGAGTTGATCAATTTAAGCCTAAAACAGCAGTGATAAACTTCATGTTTCTTATAGATTCATCTACAATTACCTCCAGATTACCTAAAAACCCAAGACACATCTTAGAATGCATAAAAGTATGGGGTGTTTTTGTAGTAGTTTCAGACGAGTAAAGTTGATGGGAAGAATACAAGCTCCAGTTAGACATATTATTTCATTAGTTACCTTTTTATCCCTGACTTCTTTTCATATTTAAAATGTCAATAATGCAAACAAAAAAAAATTCAGGTATCTGTGCTTCCATGTTGATTGCAGCATTATTTACAATAGCTTTACAATAGCCAAGATATGAAAACAACCTAAATGTCCATTTATGGATGAACAAATGAAGAAAATATTATATATATGTATAAGAAAATATTTTTATATATATATATGTATACATATATGTATATATGTAATATAATTTAGCCTTAAAAAGGAAGGAGATTCAGCCATATGAAACAACATGGATGAACCCAGAGGACATTATACTAAGTGAAATAAACCAGACACAGACAGTAAAAAAACTGCATGATCTCATTTATATGTGCAATCTAACAAAAAAGTCAAATACACAGAAGCAGAGAGTAGAAGAGTATGGGCGAAGAGGAGGGGGAGACAGGGAGATGTTGGTAAAAGGGTAGAAAGTTGCAGTTATATAGGATGAATAAGTATAGAATCTAATGAACAGCATGATGACTAACTTAATAATAGTGTTCTGAACACTGGAAATTTGCTAAGACAATAGATTCCAAGTGTTGTCATCAAAAAAAAAGATAGTAACTATGTGAGAAAATATGTTAACTTGACTGCTATAATCATTCCCTATATATGTGTATCAAATCAGCAAGTTGTACACCTTAAATGTATACGATTTTGAAAAAGAAAATTAAAAAGGAAAATATTCAACTTTTTTTATTTATTTATTTTTTTTTTGCGGTACGCGGGCCTCTCACTGCCGTGGCCTCTCCCATTGCAGAGCACAGGCTCCGGACGCGCAGGCTCAGCGGCCACGGCTCACAGGCCCAGCCACTCCGCGGCATGTGGGATCCTCCCGGACCGGGGCACGAACCCATGTCCCCTGCATCGGCAGGCGTACTCTCAACCACTGCACCACCAGGGAAGCCCTTCAACATTTTTAATTAGGATTTTTCCCAATTTCCAAAAGAAAAAAGAAGCCCATTTCCCAAAATCACTTTACCCGACTTGAGAAAAGTGTCCTCAACCCTGACTATGCATTAGGATCATTTGGAATATTTTAAGAAATATTGCTGTTTGGGCCTCACCCCAAAGATTCCAATTTTATTGGGGGCTGAGGCATTGCCATTCTAATGTGCAGCCAGGACTGAGAAGAACTGTCCTAGAAAAAGATGATGAACAGGAGTCTCCATTAAGAAATAACATCTTTACATTGGGTTCACCCATGAAGACCCCAGATGCTGTGGGGAGTCAGCACTTTCTTTCACAGGGGACATTCACCCTTTCTATTTCAACTCTTATGACAAAGACTCCATAGATAATACCCAAGATCACAGTAAGAGGTATTAATGAGTTCACATCCATACATAATTTTTACCACTGGGACAGTGGCATAAATTTTTCCTTTCCAAAGCTGGCGGGACATCAGAATCACCTGAGGAACTTCTTAGAGATGCAGATTCCAAGGCACCTCAAGTGATTAATTAAATCAAGAGTCTCGGGTAAACCCCTGTTATGCATTTTTATCAAATTACCAAGGGATTCTTACATGTTCAGCTTGTTAATAGTTGTTAGACCTGCATAGATAAAGGCATAAGTATATCATAAATATATAAAAACATCTATTTCATTCTGAAACCAAATTCTTTCCATGGTATGGTAGAAAGGCTGTAGTCTTTGGACTCCAACACATCTGCATTAGAATTCTAGCTTCACAGACGCATAGCACAGGGAGATCAGCTTGGTGCTTTGTGACCACCTAGAGGGGTGGGATAGGGAGGGTGGGAGGGAGATGCAAGAGGGAGGAGATATGGGGATATATGTATATGTATAGCTGATTCACTTTGTTATAAAGCAGAAACTAACACACCATTGTAAAGCAATTATACTCCAATAAAGATGTTTAAAAAAAAAAAAAGAATTCTAGCTCACCATAACTAAGTCATGTGCCCGTGAGTAAATCGCAATTGAGAAAATGAAGAAAACAAGAATATTCTTTCAAGGATTGCTGTGAACTGTCAGGCAGCATAGATCACAGTATAGATGACCAATACATGTTTGTTCCTTTCTCCCCCTTCCTATCCTATATAATGTGACCAGTAGAAAAAGAATAAAGGAAATAGGTAAAATAGATATGAAGGCTGACATATAAGAAAAATAAACATAGGATATGAAGAACATGTGAATTGTTTCCTTTAAATCTAAATAATTTCCAATAATTAAAGGGTAAGAATCACAACTAAATTCCTCTGGAATTCAAACCACTTACAGATTAAACTATTTTCTGAACTCAGGGCGTAGCCATGTTTAGTTGATTTTGACAAAGGATTTGGAACCACTTCAGAAACTATGACTCATAACAAATTCACAAAGGCAAAAAAAAATTTCCATTTGAAATTGCAGGTGCTGATTATAAAAAAGAAAGATACAGTAAAATCGGGTCTCTCTACCTTCTAGTGGTTTTTGTAGTTTGTTCTTCTCAGGGGAAAGGAACTTTATTTATCAATAATATCAAAAGTCAACTTTCCTGTGAAGCTTCTCCTAAAAATTCTCTTCTAAACAAGGTGAGTTCAATTCAACCAGTGTTTACTGACCAACCATATGTTCTGGCCACATAAATGCCATAAACATTCACTCTGTACTCCCAGATTACCAGGAATATGCCTCTACTATTGCACTTTCACATCATTTTGTAAATGTCTATTTCCTTGTTTCACTCCCCTACTAGATGGTGTGTTCCCCCAAGACAGAAACCAAAGCATATTTGTCTTTAAATTACTCTTGCTCAACACAGTGCCTGACACAAAGTGCTTTTAGAAAAAAAATTGGAAGGAAGAGTGCTAACATTATTGATATCTAACAACAAAGTATTGTGTACTCAAATTACACGTAGGTATGTATCAAGCATTGGACAAAGACCAATCCTATTCATAAAGCAAAAAAAATTTATAGAAAATCTAAATAAAATATTAGCAAGTTGAATCTAACAGTACACTGAAAGAATAACTAATGAATCATTACTAAGTGGTGATCATGTCAGGAATACAACAATGGTTCATTATTAGAAAATGTATCATGAAAATTCACCATATTAAAAGACCAACGGAGAAATATATTATCATCTCACCAGATGCTAAGAAGGCATTTGATAGAAAGATACTCCCATAACATGATAAAAATTTAAACTCAAAGTACATGTCAGCTTCAAGGTTAATAGTGAATCTCCAGAATCATTCCTGTGAAAGTCAAGGACAATAATAAATAGTAATTTCTGTTACTAACTCCATTATTTAACATTTTAATATATATATACAATTAAACACTTTTTGAGAATATAATTATGGGAAAGGAGGAAGGTAAAATTACCATTGTTTTAAAAAATGATATATTTTTATGCCTGAAAGAAGCAAAAGATTCAGCTGAAAAAGATGGGAGAAAAAAGTGTTGACAATATCGAGGAACTGTGAGACAACCTCAATCATTCAAATATACATTTAAATGGAGTTCCAGAAAGATAGGAAAGAGGGAGAAAAAATATATATTTTTTAAAAATAATGGCCAAATATTCTCCAAATTTGATTAAAACTATAAATTTAGTTTCAACAGACCCAAGAACAAGGAAGATAAAGAAAATGACACCTAATAAAAAAGAAAAAGACACATTATAATAAAATTATTTCAAAACAGTGAAGAAGAGAAAATCTTAAAAGCATCCAGAGAAAAAATGGTGCATTAATTATGGAGGAAAAAAGTAAGAATGACAGCATACTTATCACAAACAATGCAAGCCAGAACACAGTGGGGCAACAATTGTAAGGTACACAGCTGTCAACCTGGAACCATAGACCCAGAGGAAATGTCCTTCAAAATCAAAGGCAAAATAGAAACACTTGCATATATACAAAAACAGAAAGAATGAATGGCTGTCATACAAAATGATAAAGGAAGTCCTTCAAGCAAGAGGAAAATGATATCCAAAGGAAATTTGGATTTAAGCAGAGGAATGGAGAACACTAGAAATGGTAAATATATAGGTGGATATAAAAGGTACTTTTCTTATTTTTTAAATCAGCTTAAAGGATAATTGCTTAAAGCAAAAATAATAAAATGTACTGAGTTCATTCCATAGGCAGAAGTAAAATGTATGACAAAAAATAGCACAAAGTGCCTGGGGAAGTGAGTAACAATATATGGTTAGAAGATTCTTACACAACATGTGAATTGATATAATTCTAGCAGGCTTTTGTGTGGAAACTGACATGCTGATTCTAAAATTTATAAGGAAAGGTAAAGGTTTTGGAATAATTTTTAAAAAGAAGAACAAAGAGGACTTACATTACCTGATTTCAAGACTTATTATAAAGCTACAGTAATCAAGATAGTGTGGTTGCCATAAAGATAGACGTATAGATTAATGGAAGATAATAGAGTTCAAAAACAACAACAAAAACTGACACATATACGGTCAATTGATCTTTGACAAAGTTGCAAAGCCATTTAATGGAAAAAAGATTATCTTTTCAACAAATGATACTGAAACAATTAATTAGATAGCTATGTACAAAAAAGAAATGAAATTTGACAACTCACAACATATATAAAATTAACTCAGATAAGAACATAGAACTAAATATAAGAGCTAATACTATAAAACTTGTAGAATAAAACACAATGTTAGAGACCTTGTGCTTCGCAAAGATATTTAAAGTAGGACACCAAAAATCATAATCCATAAAAGGAAAAAATTGATAAACTGGACTTAAAATTAAAGTCTTTTGCTCTTCAAGGAACCATATAATGAAAATGAAAAGGCAGGACACAGATCAGGAGAAAATATTTGCAAAATATATACCCCCAAAAAAACTTGTACCTAGAATATATTCTGATGTTGTACAACTCAATAATAAGATAAAACAATCCAATAAAAACTAGGCAAAATATTTGAAAAAACTCTTCACCAAAGGAGATATACAGATGGCAAATAAATACATAAAAAGATGTTTAACATCATTACTCATCAGAGACAAATTAAAGCCACAATGAGATACCCCTATACACCCATTAGAATGATTGAAATTTAAAGGTCTCACCACACCAGAATAAACTTAATACATTTTTTCATCATAAAAACCAGGAAACATTAAACGAAAAGACTGATAAATTGACTACATAAAATAAAACACTTCCTTACAACGGAAAAATAAAAGCACTACAAACATATTTGGAAAACAAAGTCAACCTGGGAAATATTTACAAAACATATGACAATGGGTTACTAGACTCAGTATGCAAAGAATTCTTACAAATTATGTTTTTTAAACTCAAGAGGATATAAACTGGCAAGTCCCCAAAGAAGAAAGTGATCAACAGTAATATAAAAAGATGTTCTTTCTCAGTTATTATCAAAGAAATAAAAAAGCAACTAGATAACATATTAGTAAACTGGCATAATGATTAGCAAGCTTGCAACACCCTACTAAAGGACATAAGAGAAAAAAGATGTGAATAAATAAATGAATAAATGTTCTCTGGAATAGAACTGCATTATAAAAACATAAACTTCTCTTGTCATACACTAAATTCAATTAAAACATTATAGAAATTTATTCAAATGCCCATTCAAAATCCCAATTAAATAACTTGAAAACTTGGCAAAATAGAGTTCAAAAACATTCCCAATTATTCTTCAATAAAGTCATTGGGCCAATAAACTGGTCATATGGTAGAAAAATATTGCCAATTGTTCAGGACAAAAAAATATTCATTTGGAGGAGAAAACAATAATGCTGGAACATTACCTCATTTATTTAAAGAGTAAAATTAAGCCATAAAATTGCTAGCTGAAATTTAGGAGGGTTTTTTGTTTGTTTTAAATAATCACATAGTGGGGAAAATCTTTTAGCATATCATAAAAACTCAGAAGCATAGAACAAAAACACTGACAAATTTACCACATAAAACCAAGAACTTCATTATAAGAGGAAAATGAAGCGTACTGAACATATTTTTTAAATAAAAATACAAACTGGGAAGTAGTATTCATAAAGCATATGACAAAAAAATTATCTTTAATATGCAAAAAGCTCAAAGAAATTCTTTAGAATAAATAATGTAATATGACAAGAATAGGCAATTACTCAAAGGAAAAAGTTAAAAAATGGTCAGCAATCATGAAAAGATGTTCTTTTTTATAACCAAAAGAGATGCAAATTAAAGCAACTATATACCATACTAGTAGATTGGCAAAGGTAAAAAAATATCAAAATCTGAACTGAAAAGGGAATAGAATATCAGGCACTTAAGATTTGTTGATGAAACTTTCAATTAATATACCCTTTCTAGAGACCATTTTGGCTGGCACCTAAGCAGGAAGAAAGGAAATAAAGGAAGAAGGGAGTGAGGGAAAAAAGAAAGAGAAAGGAAAGAGAATGTGTTCTTTCTCTCTTAAACTTTAATTAATTACAGGATAAATAAGGCAATATCCTGCAACCATTAAAAGTAATATAGAATCTTTCTTGTCATGAAAAAATGCTCAAAATCAGTACAAATATACACTATAGGTAAATATATATATAAAGTACAGTATATATAGTGTGATCCCAATTATTTAAAATGGTGTACAGGCACATATGTGTGTATGTAGGCATTCATAAGAGATATCAAAAAGAGTTTTCATCAATAGATTATCAGTGGTTATCCCTTGGTGAAGTAATCCATGTGGTTATTTTCATATTAATCTTTATACTTTTCTAATAGTTTGAGTTTTTAAAATAACCAGCATGTTTCAGATTTAAAGTAATAAAACTATTTTTTAGATATGACTCATCCAGTACAATCAGAGGAATTGTTTAAGAGTAATGTGGCAACTGATTCAAGTTATCACATATATAAAGTTACCTAAAAACATGTTTTCTCTGAACAATCCTTCTATTAAGTTCAGTTTCTTTAATCCTCTCCCTCTTCAGAGAAGACAGAGGAAAAACAAAAAGCAGGAAGCATTTGATAATACTCCAAATATGAAAGAATATTTCATTTTATTTTTAGTGGTTTTAGTAACTGAATTGTATTTTGGGTCAACATCCCTTTTGATATTTAAGGAGAGACAAAATAGAAGGAAACTTTAGTATGTCATCAACATGTTTCAGGTATCATTTGTGTCCAAGCAAAACAAAGCATTTGTCATAGCATGCAAAGGAAAGGAAAGACGTATCAGAAAGCAAGACAATAAACATTTATCCCCAGTAGGTGGAATGGAAAACATGAAAGATTCTAAAGGTAGAGGTAAAAACAGAAAACAGTTGAAAAACCAAAGTCACAAACCACAGCACAGGATAGATTTGGAGGAGTAGTCTGAAAGAATAGTTTAAATAAAGTAAAACATTTATAAATCAGTGTTCACAGCCAGCGTTCATTCATTCATCCCTTGGTTCAGATCCAATCAGCTATTATCTCCAGGTGCAATATTTGGCACTGATACGAACATTAAAATTAAATATTTATTGGTGCCTTAACATTATCACAGCCTTATTCCAACTATGACTCAGGTTTGTGTCTATCAGGAAGTGCTGTATGAAACTTAACCCTGATCTCCCTAAAATACAAGAAATGTCATCACAGAGATCTTGTTTTCATTTCTAGGGTCAACTCTAGGAGGCTGGCTGTCTTTTATATATTAGTGTCTGGCGATAGCATACTCTTTTTTTTTTTTTTCAAATAAGCAGTGTTACTAGACACAGCTTTATTACAAGTATGCTTTTACATTTCTTTACACACATTGCCAAACGGGTACCCCTACCATTCACTTTTTTTATTTTTAATATTTAGGTTAATCTGGATTATTTTCACTTTAAGGTAAATTTAACCAGTATGGCAGATAATGACTCTCCTAAACATCAGACACTTCAAAAATAGATATTCTATATAACCATCCATTTAAAATGCCTAATACTTTCACCCAGCCATTCTAATTCTAGAAATTTCCACTAAGAAAATCATGGTGTAGGTATATAAAGACTTATTTACAATTTCCAGTACAAGATTGCTTTCAACAGGGAGAAAATAAGATATGAAAGCATATTAAATGTCCAAACAATAAGAGCCCAGATAAAGAAATTTGGATACAAATATTCTATGCTGCCATTAAACTCCATAGAAGTTATCCTTCTTTAACATGTCAATTTTCAGAACCAACACATGTGGTAATAGCTGGAATCTCTAGGGTAAAGGAGTTCCACAGCTCCCTTTATGGCTTTGCCTTTGAAATGTTTGATAATCAAAAGCTGACATCCATTCTATGTTACACATAGAGCTGAGTGGTGTGGCTGGTATTTATAACTATAACTTGAGTGCTATCCTCAAATCTACTACACATGGTGGCTTGAGTAACCTTTACCATGTAAGTCCTATTGCCTTGTGCCTCCTTCATTTTGAGTTTTGATCCAAGAATACCTTCCTGGCCCATCTTTCCCAGTTGGTCAAATTGTAAAATCAACCATAAAACATCTCAGATTGGTCCATGTTTTAAAGTGAGTTTGGGGGATGTGTGGGCACATATTAATACAGAAAAAGCTGTGTGCGTAACTCAAGCTGCCATATTGAGATGGCTGCTTATAAAGGGCACATATATGGAGTGGTTTTGATGTTCTTCCAAAGGCTGGCATCACATTATCTAGGTCACACTATAAGCAATGTACCTAGAAATTGTTCACTCCTAAGTTCTGGATACAGAAGATATTTTAATCTGAAGTTGATCACAATTGTAAAACAAGTGAAGTAGAATTACACATGCCACATTATTGCTCATGATCCAAAAGAGATATAATTTTCTCTATCATGGAAAGTAACAAAGAAGCCTTAGCTCAAATTTAATAATTACTTTGTAAGGTCACAGGATGAACATGTTGATTATGACTGGCTTCTTCTTAAAGAACTAATTCCATTGTAAACCTCTGATGCAAATTTTTGAGCCAATTATTTGGAACACAAATTTCCAGACAATCTAGATTCTGGCAGCAGTTCTGTGTTTACTTAGTTTGGTTCAAGAATTCCATTTTACCCTTGCCACTTCTTCTCATCAAACAACTGGTCAAATTACAACAATAGCACAGACTACGTGATATACATTAGTGAAGTACTGAAAGAAACTTGCCTAGTTCCTGTCACTCCATATTCAACAATTGTTAACGGGAAGCTATTTTCAGTCTTGCCTTGACTGATTCCAGACTTATTTGGGAAAGAACAACATAGAAGCAGAATACCTGGATTTGAATACAACTTACTTCTATGTGGCCCTTGAGACTCAGTTTCCCATCTGAAAATGAGATAAGGCTCCTCTCAGAGAATAGTCATAAGGATTAAATGAGAATGTGCTGAATAAACCATAAAAACTACATTAGTATTCATTATTACTTCCACTTTGTCACATATCTTTGGGTAGGCATGGCATTGATGGTCAAACCTCAGCAGAACTATTAAAAGCATCTCCTCTAGAACCATGTGGTCTAGTTCTGTTGCCTCCATATATCATCATTTCAGCTATCTATTATTGCATAAAAATGATACCAAATTTAGTCACTTAAACAACAACCATTTTATCTGTTCACAATTCTCTGGGTCATTATTTAAAACTAGGCTTAGCTGGGTGATTATTCTGCTCCATGTAACATCAGCTGAAATCATTCACTTTGCAGCATTCAGCTGGTGAGTAGGCTAGGAAAAGTCCAAGAAGTCTTCACTCACATGTCTGGTGCCCCAGTGTGTATCTCTCTCTCTGTCTCTCTGTCTCTCTGTCTCTCTCTCTGTCTCTCTCTCTGTCTCTCTCCGTCTCTCTCCCTCCCCCTCCCCCTCCCCTCCCCTCCCCCTCCCCTCCCTCCCTCCCCCTCCCTCCCCCTCTCCCTCCCTCTCTCTCTCTCTCTCTCTCATCTGTAGCCCTTTCCACAAATGGTTCCTTCATCTGGAAGAATAATTTCCCCCACAGACAGTCAGACCTCTTTCCTGAAAATGAAACACACGCAGGCAGCCTGCTCTGGTGGCACCTCCCAGGCTCCACCTGCTTCCTCCTGTTTCACAGAAATCCTTCCTTCATGTTCTGTTAACTAAAATCAATTAAAGGGCTAGCCTAGACTCAAGGAGAGGAGAAATAGACATCACCCCTTGACAAGATGCGCAGCAAATTATTTTCAGCCACCTTTAATCCAACATAGTCAGGTCTGCTAAAGACATTGTAGTGCAACCTTGGTGCTCCTTTTGATTCAACCTCATCATTAGAAGTTATGTGTTAAAGTGATTTGGGGTGGAATTATCCCACAGTGGGTTTTGATCCCCCTACAAAAAACTTCTAATAGCCTGATCATTCCTGTTTACAGATACTCTGAACAAAAGTATCTACTTTGCCTGGAGAATATCACTTTCTGAGTTCCAGGCTCCAAAAATAAATGGTAATTCAGAGAGAACAGCCAAGCTCAATAAGAAGACTAGATATGGAGGATGAGGGAAGGTGGCGGAGGTGGGGTGGGGGGTGTGCGTGGTTGTCAAGGTCAAATCCTATGTGTTTTGCCTTATCCAGCAGACATAGCTGATAACTCAGATGATACATGGGGTCTCAGTTATCTTGAAGATCTGAGTGTGATTGCCTTGGAACTCCAATTCCACAGTCTGTACAAGTCCATTGTCCTCAAAAGATTGCTATAAATCCTAGGAACAATCCATCCTCTGAACTTGTTTTTATTCCCTCTCTTCTCCTGCTGTCTCTGATGTGCTCCTTGTCAACTTGGACATGAAACGCAATTCCTCCACCGGTTTGCACACACACACACACACACACACACACACACACACACACACATTTATTTACATCCTGTACAAGATTTCACAATGAAGATGAAGAAGAGTTTATATTTTAGAACAAACAGCTTTCATTGAGAACTTCAAACATTTCTTTCCTTAAAATATCCATTCGCCTCTACTCACTGTCCCTTCATCTCAATTTCTCTCTATCTTCCTCTCTTCCTTCCTATCTTCCTCTTTTCCTTCCTTCTTTCTTAGTTTTGCCTCAATTTCCTCCTCTTTCTTCTTCCTCCCCTTCTTGTCCAGGAGAGAAATAACACAGTAGCTTTCTGTACTGAGAACAAATCAAATCTCTTCCCCTCTGAGGTCCTGGTGCCGGCTGATGCCCAGGTTCCTTGCAGGGACTGGGAAGGTGGAAAGGATAGTCAAGGCTTGCATCCAAACGTAAACATTGCTGTTCCACAAAGAATCACGAGAAAGAACACTGTTGTTACTCCGAAACACTGAAACAAAGACCCCAGAGGGAGGATTTAAGGGAAGCGGGAGATATCATTCATTCAGTGTAGCCACATTGAGTTTCAGGTGCCCTTAAGACATCCAAGAGGAGAGGCAAAGATGGGGGTCTGGAGTTCTAGGTCTGAACACTAGAAGTATGTAAAAGTTTATAATATCAAACCCCAAGCAAAGACCACCATCCTATTCTGTGGCTCTTTCTTTTAACTTGGAGGGTACTGTGGGTCCAAAATACAAATACAGTTAACTCTGCTGCAGAAGTAGGTGGGTTCACAAAGGTTACCATGGCATTTACTGTTTGCAGTTTCATGAAAGAACAAAGACTTAAAGGAGAAATGAGGTAGCAGGACATTCTCTCACCAAGCTCAGAGATGTGAGTCAGTTTCTGTTCCCAAAGTCAGGGGGTCTCTTCTCTCCCACTCACCCACACTCTCACCAAAGATCTCACTAACACTCTTAGGTCTCCATGTAGCTCCATGAAAAGTGGCGCAGACAATGGCAGACTTGGTGAATTGCCCTTTACTCAGCATCATATTGCAGGAAGAAATTCCATCATTCTCTTGGTGGTGTGCTGTTTAAAGGGTGATTTTAATTAAACTGTAAAATGTCAAACATTAGTATGGAGGAGGGTCAGCCTACAGGGAGAGGCGGTGAGTCAGATTTATTATTCACTGAGCAACAAGCTGGCAGCCCTTCTTGTCGATTATAAAAGAAAACCAAAAGTTCACATTATATATAAAGCCACTCTCATTTCTCCATTTACCAATCAAAGTAGATCCATCTATACCTCCCTTCAAAGCACACCGTAAAAATCCTGGGATCTCACACAGCATTTGTGAAGGGGAAAGCCCGGAGAGGATTTTTCAAGCTCCTGTTTAGAGTCTAACAGTTAATGGTGGTGTTCTCTTAAATATCATTTTTCAAGCCTTTAAAACCATTTGTTTTAGAAATGAGGCAGGATATATATAAATTATTACAAGAATAGTTAAATAAGACCATTCCTTGCCCATCAAGATGCAAGTTTCTAGTGGGCTCCTACTTTTAAGACCAGTAGTGAAGGAAAACCAAACCATAATGATTTCTGAATCTTGGTTCAAGAAGCTTCTTGTCATATTATTATTGTTTGTCCCTCCCTCTTCTACCTATATTTGCCATAGCGTAGTATCCACTTCCTCCCAGACACCTTCTGTGCCCCGAGCTGCCCCTACTATATAGTTTTATATCACCCTGTACTTGTGCCCATCAAAGCCCCTGTTATACTCTACTGTAATTACCCATTTATTTATCTGTCTCTCCAACTAAACCACCTCTTCCAAAACAAAGACCATGCTTTACGTATCACTGAACCCCCAGCACTTGGCACAGTTTCTAGTGCAGGGAAGTTATGCAATGTTTATTGAATTAATTAATCATCTTTCAGTAGCATAATCCTATTAGACCTTGACTACTACCTCCTTGTGAAGGAGGTCAGGAAGCTGACACAGTCTAACTCACTGACCTGTGTCATGGCTGAACCATGGCCAGATCTCCTGATTTGTGACCCATTTGTCATTTATCCACACTATACTACATCAATATTAGTAGCACACAGAGTAATCTAGATTCCATTCTATTCACTTTGTCTTCTGTGCCACGAAAGCACAAAGCTCAGGACTTTCAGAACCACAGACAGTTGGAGTAGAAAGGGCCCTGGAGACTTTCATCGCAGTCCAACTGCAGCCTTTTACACAAATGAAAACAATCCAGAGACTAGTGACTGGTAGCAGATCCTGGGCTAGAACTCAGGTCTACCAGTGCCTCTCCATTTTCTTACCTTTGGCAGAAAGGTACAACAGTACGATACTGGATTGATAAATGCACCTTTTTGCCAAATTTGGGCCTTCATCCCAAGCCTATTAATGATATGCAAACAAGTGAATTTGAAAAAGTACACAATTTTCCATTCATCTTTCTGTTCTGGTCCCACATGCTGCAAATGGAAACCATTTGGTGGGGGCTGCAGAGGTGAGAAGAGATCCACGACGTGCAGTTCTGCCTCACCGTGCAGGAGGGTTGTCAATAATATCTTACTTAACACACTGTCATAGAATTTTCCTTCAGTGTCACCTCGGTTGCTACTGTAACACTCCATAAGAAATAATGCCATCTGTTAAAATACACAAGGCAGGGAAACGCAGCTGCTGTCATCACACAAAGATGGAATTAACCAACACTAAGCAATTACTCTCCTTTTAAATTTCACAATTAGAATTTTAGTCTTGCTTTATTTGTATCACAAAAGTCACCACAACACTGTGCCTGTTGAAGTAACAACATAGCTCTCTTGATGAAAACATGGCGGAGGAGGAGTTTAGTTGGGGATAATGGTAATTGTTACTCTGTTGCCTCTTTGATAAATATTTTTTGAATTCCATTGGGCAGTGTTAATTTTAGGTAGCAGTTCTAAGAATAATGGATTTGCACATAGCATTCACATTGAGGCTCTCCTAGTACTCAATTAAAGACAAAAAAATTGCCAAGTGAGGTTTATAGCTGATGGTATGATCATTATGCTACACATTCAAGATCTTTTTTTCGCTCCTTGGTAGTAAATGATTTTAATGGAGAAGAAAGGGACCCAGCTTATAGGAGACAGGTTTCTAAGCTGAACAAAGATGAAATTCTGCCTCTCAGCTTTTATTCCATTCATTGGGAGGGAGCAGATTGCTGGCTGAATAACAGAAGGGTGGACCTATCCAGAGCTTAACTGCTGAGCTAACTCTTCAAAAAGCCATAAGAGATCAACAATTGCCTTGGCCATACTCCATTATGAGGGTGTCACCAAGCTGGTGTTTCTCTCTTTGATGCATTTTTTTTGCATGGAAATTACATACTATCTTTTCTGGGGGCAGAGCAACAGGCAAAACCTGTCTTAACTGGTTTTCTGATGGGCAGAGTTCTCTTATAGGGTAGAGCAAAATCAGTGGATGTAACAAAGGGTTAAATTGTTAGCTTTTCTCCAACTTCTGTGACCTGTTTATGAATTGCCCAATGAGATCACATAAAAATGATGTCACAAATGTGGAAATATCTAAATACTTGTTACTTGGTCCTCAAGAGTAAGCCTCAAATATCCACACTTCTCATAATACTTTTAATAACTCTAACTTCCAGTACAGGTTCCATCTACTTGCTTTCAATGATCTTTCACAGTTATCTGGTTCAGAAACAGAATGATCCATATACCAGTTCATAGACAGAAGGGCTCTCAAACCTCCTGGTAGAAACACTTAGCTCCATTTTATATGAAGTTCATTCTAAACTCTGCAGTCAAGGTATGTGCCTTTTATAGCAAAGCTACTTATTAAATAGCATATACTTGGTACTTTATCACAAAATATCTTACAAAATTAGTTATTTTTTTAAATCCATATTTTAGCTTGACTTCCCCAAGCCTGCAGCTTCCTTCAGCTAAGATCATGCCTTATCTTTTTGGATGCCCCATCAGACAACACAGTGTCATCAGTAAGAAATGCTCAATGTTTATGGACTAGCAGCTTCAGACTTTAAAAGCCAAGATGTTTCCACTTTGAAATTATATATGTTAGCCAGTAGGTTTCTCAGTTGGGGTAGGATAAGGGAAGAGTACATAACAAAGTCATTCTCACAAACAAAATGTGTCTAAATTCATTACTCAAACACATGGATTTTGCTTGGCTCTACTGACCAAAATCTTGACAGATACAGTGATGTCTGTCGTATAATTATATGAAGAAAACAATTTTATCACAGACTGCAAGCCTCCACAGGTCCTTGAATACAAAGGACACTATTTAGAAATAAACTGCAATCTGTAAATATACTTCACAATCAAGGGTCTCAAAGTCACAAAGCAGCAATGACTACAAGCCCCTAGACCAAGCTTGTCTACAGCACAGCCACATGTCCAGACAGTCTTCATTTCTGAAAGATGCTGTTTCTGTTTGTAGCATGATTTATAAAAAGAGAAAAGATGATGTGCTAGGTATTCTACTAATCTTTTCAACTGTAGTCCTGTGTATATTTTAGCACTAATAGTATGCATCAATAATGATCTACTTTGTGTCTTTCCTAGTCAGTGGCAGATCCAAAACCAGTGTCCAGTCACTATGCTGAGTTCCTGTATTATATTACCCTTTCTTTTCTGAGCCAAGCTTAAAAGAACATACAGCAATGATGAAAGTGCATAGTTAAGAAGCTGAAAAGAAAGCAAAGGTTATTTTTCCCCATGCAATGTATAAGAAGAGATCTTAGGGGTCTCAGAGAGGAAAATATAATACACAATCTGTTCAAACCACCCAATTTCTCATTTAATTCCCTACTTGCCCATCTCATACTAGCTCTTCATTTTCAAAATTCCCTTGCCTTTCCTATCTTCTTACTGTTGTTCTCTTTTGGGTCCCATAGACTCACTATATATCCACACCAAGACTCAAGTTCTCACAGACATTTAGCATAATCATTTCAAATAACATATGAACATTGCTCAAAGTTGCACATGGGGCAGAAGCATATGCAAACCTTTTTCCCCTCGATCCAAAGCAATAATTGGGGAAAACCTCCAAGTGTGAATGAAATAAAATCTTTCCCACTTTAGAGTTTAGATTTCTTCAAATATAACTGCTTTTTTTTTCCATTCCAACTATTTCCCTAAAAATGGACACCTTTATGTAAGTGAAAAAGCAGAAAAGAATACACTTAAATATAGGTGGAAGAGATTCGGACTTCAGTTGTAATTCTGTCTCTGTACCCAGGTGTGATATGAAGTGATAAATAAGAAACAACTTAGACTACCGTAAGACTTTAGTGTTAGCTGGAGTCTCACCTACTCCTACACATGAGCACACACCAGATGGTTCCATGGCAGTCAGGACGCTTGAAATGAAGCTATCATTTAGTCTGCAGCTGGAATACACAGTATTGGCCACTTAAAAAAATGCTCATTTATTCAGATGGATCCCATATAAAAGAATTAGATCTCACAGGACATGCAGCTTTACTTTCTTCAAGTTTCTAAAACATTTTAAACCTAGTGAAAAACACTCTCACCCCATCCCAGCCAATTCACTTTCAAATTTAGATATATTCCATTTGACTATGTGTATGACAATTTCTTTATACTCCATAATATTTATATGGGTTCTTAAGTTAGACTTGGCAATCAATGTGTCATCATGTTTTCGTCTTTCTCCCACATTGTCATAATTACAAGTGCAGCAACCGGTTTGTCAAAGTCTATGTGAAGGTTTTCAAAAATTCCAATCTACCATCAATTGCTCCAGCAACTTCTCAGTGCTTAAGCAATCTCCTCTCTAACTTTATATCAATTAGGCTTATCCTAAATATTTATTGGGTTTTATCCTGTGCATATGTAATCATAGCCATATCTATGTAATATTTTTTATTAAATTATTCAGCCACTGAAAACTGTTACCCATGTAGTACCATTTATTCCTCTTCAGATTCCTGAAAAGGCATAAAGTAAGACAGTAACTTAATTCATACATGATTCTGCCCAGCTAATTTTCTTATTTGTTTAACATAAAGGAAGCCTTGTAACATAAGTAAAGAAAGACCTAAAAATGGAGTATAAAAACAGAGTATAGGTGGTGGAGAGTTTCCAAATCTTCTAGTCCCACCAATATGTTACTTATTAAACAGTATGCAAATGTTACTACCTAGAAACCATCGTAAGTACCCCCTAAATATCCATACCGACCAAAATAGGCAATAAATGGAAATAAAGGGAATCACCTCTCACCCAAAATTCTCTCCTAAAGAAGAAAGGGTGAGAAACTCCAGAACTCCACACTCCAGAGGCCCTCCTTTGGACGTGCTGCCTCTCCCCTTCCATGCAGGTCCTGAGACTAGGCCCCAACCCACCCTAAACCCCACCTATGCCTAAGTTCCACCCCCGCCTAAACTCTGCCCCTGTAGCCAAGGCTTCCTTTTTTTTTTCTTTTTTCCTCTTTTAGATTGGGGTTATGCTTTACCTTGCTGATTCATTGTTCTGATCCTTTTATATTTTTATTTTCCCTAATAAATCATTTATTTTTCTAATTTTATTTTATTCTTTATACTTCGTTATGTTCTCTCCTTTTGGCTTGTTCCCCCCACACCCGCCATTTTTTTTTTCTGTTGTGGTTTTATTTTACCTTGCTGCAGTTGTTTCAATTATAGTTTTATTTTTTGTAACATATTTTTATCTTTCTACTTTTATTTTGTTTTTTATCCTCCCTTTCTTTCTTTCTTTCTTTCCTTCCTTCCTTTCTTTCCTTCCTTCCTCTCTCTCTCTCCCTCTCTCTCTCTCTCTCTTTTTTTTTTTTACTATGCCATGAAGCTTGCAGGATCTTGATACCCAGGCCGGAGATCAGTCTTGAGCTCCGATGGTGGGAGCTCCAAGTCGAAAACGCTGGACTAACAGAGAACCTCAGGCACCAAGGTATGCTAATTGGAGTGAGGCCTCCCAGAGGTCCCCATCTAAGCACCAAGACCTGGCTCTATCCAACTACCTGCCAACTACAGTGCTGAATGTCTCAGGCCAAACACCCAGTAAGACAGGAATACAGTACCACCCATTAAAAAAAAAAAAAAAAAACTGAAACGACAAAAACAAATCTTACAGACAAAGGAGCAAGGTAAAAACATACAAGACCAAATAAACGAAGAGGAAATAGTCAACCTAACTGAAAAAGAATTCAGGGTAACGATAGTAAAGATCCAAAATCTCAGAAACAGAAGAGAGAAAATACAAGACACATTTAACAAGGCTGTAACAACGGAAACTAGGAACGTGCAGCCTGTGAACAGGACACCCCAAACACAGTAAGTTAAAAAAATGAGAAGACAGAGAAACACACAGCAGATGAAGGAGCAAGGCAAAAACCCACCAAACCTAACAAATGAAGAGGAAATAGGCAGACTACCAGAAAAAGAATTCAGAATAATGACAGGAAAGATGATCCAAAATCTTGGAAATAGAATGGAGAAAATACAAGAAACGTTTAACAAGGACCTAGAAGAACTAAAGAGCAAACAAACAGTGATGAAAAACACAATAAATGAAAAACACAATAAATGGAATTAAAAATTCTCTAGAAGGAATCGATAGCAGAATAACTGAGGCAGAAGAACGGATAAGTGACCTGGAAGATAAAATAGTGGAAATAACTACTGCAGAGCAGAATAAAGAAAAAAGAATAAAAAGAATTGAGGACAGTCTCAGAGACTTCTAGGACAACATTAAATGCACCAACATTCAAATTATAGGGGTCCCAGAAGAAGAAGAGAAAAAGAAAGGGACTGAGAAAATATTTGAAGAGATTATAGTTGAAAACTTCCCTAATATGGGAAAGGAAATAGTTAATCAAGTCCAGGAAGCACAGAGAGGCCCATACAGGATAAATCCAAGAGGAAACATGCCAAGACACATATTAATCAAACTATTGAAAATTAAATACAAAGAAAAATTATTAAAAGCAGCAAGGGAAAAACAACAAATAACACATAAGGGAATCCCCATACAGTTAACAGCTGATATTTCAGCAGAAACTCTATAAGCCAGAAGGGAGTGGTAGGACATACTTAAAGTGATGAAGGAGAAGAACTTACAACCAAGATTACTCTACCCAGCAAGGATCTCATTCAGATTTGACAGAGAAATTAAAAGCTTTACAGACAAACAAAAGCTAAGAGAATTCAGCACCACCAGACCAACTTTACAACAAATGCTAAAGGAACTTCTCTACACAGGAAACACAAGAGAAGGAAAAGACCTACAATAATAAACCAAAAAAAATTAAGAAAATGGTAATAGAAACATACATACTGAAAATTACCTTAAATGTAAATGGATTAAATGCTCCAACCAAAAGACAAAGACTGGCTGAATGGATACACAAACAAGGCTCGTATATATGCTGTCTACAAGAAACCCACTTCAGACCTAGGAACACATACAGATTGAAAGTGAGGGGCTGGAAAAAGATATTCCACACAAATGGAAATCAAAAGAAAGCTGGAGTAGCAATTCTCATATCAGACAAAATAGACTTTAAAACAAAGACTATTACAAGAGACAAAGAAGGACAGTACATAATGATCAAGGGATCAATCCAAGAAGAAGATATAACAATTGTAAATATTTATGCACCCAACATAGGAGCACCTCAATACATAAGGCAAATACTAACAGTCATAAAAGGGGAAATTGACAGTAACACAATCATAGTAGGGGATTTTAACAACTCACTATCACCAATGGACAGATCATCCAAAATGAAAATAAATAAGGAAACACAAGCTTTAAATAATACATTAAACAAGATGGACTTAATTGGTATTTATAGGACATTCCATCCAAAAACAACAGAATACACATTCTTCTCATGTGCTCATGAAACATTCTCCTGGATAGATCGTATCTTGGGTTGCAAATCAAGCCTTGGTAAATTTAAGAAAATTGAAACTGTATCAAGTATCTTTTCCGACCACAATGCTATGAGATTAGATATCAATTATAGGAAAACATCTGTAAGAAATACAAACACATGGATGCTAAACAACACACTACTTAATAACCAAAAGATCACTGAAGAAATCAAAGGGGAAATCAAAAAATACCTAGAAACAAATGACAATGAAAACACAATGACGCAAAACCTATCGGATGCAGGAAAAGCAGTTCTAAGAGGGAAATTTATAGGAATACAATCCTACCTTAAGAAACAAGAAACATCTCAAATAAAGAACCTAACCTTACACCTAAAGCAATTAGAGAAAGAAGAACAAAAAATACCCCAAAGTTAGCAGAAGGAAAGAAATCATAAAATCAGATAAGAAATAAATGAAAAAGAAATGAAGGAAATGATAGCAAAGATCAATAAAACTAAAAGCTGGTTCTTTGAGAAGATAAACAAAATTGATAAACCGTTAGCAAGACTTATCAAGAAAAAAAGGGAGAAGACTCAAATCAACAGAAATAGAAATGAAAAAGGAGAAGTAACAACTGACACTGAAGAAATACCAAGGATCATGAGAGATTACTACAAGCAACTATATGCCAATAAAATGGACAACCTGGAAGAAAGGGACAAATTCTTAGAAATGCACAACCTTCCAACACTGAACCAGGAAGATATAGAAAATATGAACAGACCAATCACAAGCACCGAAATTGAAACTGTGATTAAAAATCTTCCAACAACCAAAAGCCCAGGACCAGATGGCTTCACAGGCGACTTCTATCAAACATTACGAGAAGAGCTAACACCTATCCTTCTCAAACTCTTCCCAAATATAGCAGAGGAAGGAACACTCCCAAACTCATGCTACAAGGCCACCTTCACCCTGATACCAAAACCAGACAAAGATGTCACAAGGAAAGAAAACTACAGGCCAGTATCATTGATGAACACTGATGCAAAAATCCTCAACAAAATACTAGCAAACAGAGTCCAACAGCACATTAAAAGGATCATACACTATGATCAAGTGGGGTTTATCCAGGAATGCAAGGATTCTTCAATATACGCAAATCAATCAACGTGATACACCATATTACCAAATTGAAGGAGAAAAACCATATGATCATCTCAATAGATGTAGAGAAAGCTTTTGACAAAATTCAACACCCATTTATGATAAAAACCCTGAAGCAAGTAGGCATAGAGGGAACTTTCCTCAACACAATAAAGGCCATATATGACAAACCCACAGCCAACATCGTCCTCAGTGGTGAAAAACTGAAAGCATTTCCACTAAGATCAGGAACAAGACAAGGTTGCCCACTCTCACCACTATTATTCAAAATAGTTTTGGAAGTTTTAGCAACAGCAACTAGAGAAGAAAAAGAAATAAAAGGAATCCAAGCAGGATACAGAATCAATGCACAGAAATCTCTTGCATTCCTATACACTAATGATGAAAAATCTGTGAGAGAAATTAAGGAAACACTACCGTTTCCCACCACTGCAACAACAAGAATAAAATACCTAGGAATAAACCTACCTAAGGAGACAAAAGACCTGTATGCAGAAAACTATAAGACACTGATGAAAGAAATTAAAGATGACACAAACAGATGGATAGATATAGCATATTCTTGGATTGGAAGAATCAACGTTGTGAAAATGACTCTACTACTCAAAGCAATCAACAGATTCAATGCAATCCTTATCAAACTGCCAATGGCATATTTCACAGAACTAGAACAAAAAATTTCACAATTTGTATGGAAACACAAAGACCTCGAATAGCCAAAGCAATCTTGAGAAAGAAAAACGGAGCTGGAGGAATCAGGCTCCCTGAGTTCAGACTATACTACAAACCTACAGTAATCAAGACAATACGGTACTGGCACAAAAACAGAAATATAGATCAATGGAACGGGATAGAAAGCCCAGAGATAAACCCACGCACATATGGTTACCTTATCTTTGATAAAGGAGGCAAGAATATACAGTGGAGAAAAGACAGCCTCTTCAATAAGTGGTGCTGGGAAAACTGGACAGCTACATGTAAAAGAATGAAATTAGAACACTCCCTAACACCATACACAAAAGTAAACTCAAAATGGATTAAAGACCTAAATGTAAGGCCAGGCACTATAAAACTCTTAGAGGAAAATATAAGCAGAACACTCTATAACATAAATCACAGCAAGATCCTATTTGACCCACCTCCTAGAGAAATGGAAATAAAAACAAAAATAAACAAATGGGACCTAATGAAACTTAGAAGCTTTTGCACAGCAAAGGAAACCATAAACAATATGAAAAAACAAACCTCAGAATGGGGGAAAATATTTGCAAATGAAGCAACTGACAAAGGATTAATCTCCAAAATTTACAAGCAGCTCATGCAGCTCAATATCAAAAAACTAAACATCCCAATCCAAAAACGGGCAGAAGAGCTAAATAGACATTTCTCCAAAGAAGATATACAGATTGCCAACAAACACATGAAAGGATGTTCAACATCACTAATCATTAGAGAAATGTAAATCAAAACTACAATGAAGTATCACCTCATACCAGTCAGTATGGCCATCATCAAAAAATCTACAAGCAATAAATGCTGGAGAGGGTGTGGAGAAAAGGGAACCCTCTTGCACTGTTGGTGGGAATGTAAATTGATACAGCCACTATGGAAATCAGTATGGAGGTTCCTTAAAAAACTAAAAATAGAACTACCTTATGACTCAGCATATGGCATATGGGCATATATGGCATATATGGGCATATACCCTGAGAAAACCGTAAGTCAAAAAGAGCCATGTACCACAATGTTTATTGCAGCACTATTTACAATAGCCAGGACATGGAAGCAACCGAAGTGTCCATCGACGGATGAATGGATAACGAAGATGTGGCACATATAAGGAATGGAATATTACTCAGCCATAAAAAGAAACAAAATTGAGTTATTTGTAGGTGGATGGACCTAGAGACTGTCATACAGAGTGAAGTAAGTCAGAAAGAGAAAAACAAATACTGTATGCTAACACATATATCTGGAATCAGAAGAAAAAAAAAAAAGGTTCTGAAGAACCTAAGGGCAGGACAGGAATAAAGATGCAGACGTAGAGAATGGACTTGAGGACATGGGGACGGGGAAGAGTAAGCTGGGATGAAGTGAGAGAGTGGCATGGACATATATACACTACCAAATGTAAATTAGATAGCTAGTGGGAAACAGCCACATAGCACAGGGAGATCAGCTTGGTGCTTTGTGACCACGTAGAGGGGTGGGATAGGGAGGGTGTGAGGGAGACACAACAGGGAGGGCATATGGGGATATATGTATACATATAGCTGATTAACTTTGGTATAAGGCAGAAACTAACACACCATTGTAAAGCAATTATACTCCAATAAAGATGTTAAAAAAAGAAAAACTTGTTCCTGTGCAGAATTGCACAAATCCATTATAGTTTAAGCAACTAAATGGAAGTGCTTTTCTCCTCACCCTTTTCTATGGACTGAAGTGTCTCCCCAAAATTCATTATGTTGAAGCCCCAATGTGACTATATTTGGAGATAGGGCCTCTAGGGAGGTAACTAAGATTAACTGAGGTCATAAGGGTGGGAACCTATTCCAATTCAATAGGACTAGTCCATAGAAGAAGAGGAAGAGAGACCAGAGAGCTCTCTCCATGTGTGCACTGTAAGGACACAGTGACAAAGTGGCCATCTGCAAGCCAGGAGGACAGCTTTCACCAGAAATCAATGCTGATGGCACACTTAATTTTTAAATTTTTTGACATACAAAAAGCTGTACATAATTAATGTCTACAGCTTGATGAGTTTGGAGATAAGTATATAGCCATGAAACCATCACCACAATCTATACCATAAACCTACCCATTACCTCCAAAAGTATCCTTCCACCCTCCTATTTATTTTTTGTGTGTGTGATAGAACATTTACCAGAAGATCTACCCTCTTAGCAACTTTTTAAGTATGTGATACAGTAATATTAAATATAGGTATTGCACCATACAGCAGATCCCTATGGCTTATTTATCCTGAATAACTGAAAGTCTGAGCCCTTTAACTAATATCCTCCCATTTCCTCCTCCCCACTCAGCCCCTGGCAATCACCACTCTACTCTCTACTTCAAGGAATTTATTATTTTAGATACATCATATAAGTGGTATCATGTAGTATTTGTCCCTCTGTGTTTGGCATATTCCTCTTATGCCCTCAAGTTTCACCCAAGTTGTCACAAACAGCAGGATTTCCTTCTTTCTCATGGCTAAATAATATTCCATTGTGTATATATATGACACATGTTATTTATTGAACATTTAGGTCATTTCCATATCTTGGCTGTTGTGAATAATGTTGCAATGAACATGTGAATGCAGATACTTCTTTGAGATCCTGATTTCGATTTCTTTGGATATATATACACAGAATTGGAATTGCTGAACCATATGATAGTTCTATTTTTAGTTTTTCAGGAGCCTCCATACTGTTTCTATTAGTAGCTGCAAAAATTTACATTCCCACCAACACTGTACAAAGATTCCCTCTTCTCCACATCCTCACCAACAGTTATAATTTTTGGCTTTTTTTAAATAAAAGCCATCCTAACAGATGTGAGGTGATATCTCACTGAGGTTCTGATTTATATTTCTCTGATAATTAGTTATGTTGAGCACCTTTTCATACAGATAGGAAATATCTGTTGGTCTTTTGTTATGTCTCATTTGGGAAAATGTCTATTCAATTCCATTGCCCATTTTTTAACCAAGTTATTTGTTTTGTGTGTTTGTTTGTTACTGTGTCATAAGAGTTCCTTATATATTTTGGATAGTAACCCTTCATCATACATATGGTTTGGAGATAGTTTCTCCCATTCCATAAGTTTCCTTTTCATTTTGTTGACTGTTTGCTGTGCACAACTTTTTAGTTTGATTTAGTTTAGTCCCACTTGTCTATTTTTTCTTTAGTTGCCTGTGCTTTTGGTGTCATATCCAGGAAATCACTGCCAAGGCCAACACTGACAGAATCTTAATCTTGGACTTCTAGCCTCCAAAACTGTGAGAAAAAAGTTTCGTGTTTTAATCCACACAGTCTGCAGTATTTGTTATGGCAACCCATACAGACTAATATGTCTTTGTTAAATTAGACTTGAATTTTGTAAAATTACTGAAACAAGTTTCTTAGATAGAAGCCACCAGGCTTTATCAGGTTTACAAAAGGAAATGGGAAACTAGCCACTAAAGTGAAAGATCCACATGGGCACAGACCTTATTTATACAAAAAAGCATTTATTGAGTGCTTTGAATGTGTTAAACACTGTTCTTGGCATTAAGGATATAATAATGAACAGAATAGAGAAAGTACCTGCTCTCATAGAGATTGCATTCTAGTTGAAGAGAAAAATAAGAAGTGTTTAAACAAATAAATGAATTAAATAATTTTGATTAACAATAGTGCCAAGAGAAAAATAAAACAATGCAATGTGATAGAGATGGAGACTAAGCAGGGAGGGGGACAAGTGATGGAAGTCCTCTCTAGGCAGTTGGCATCTGAGCGAAGACAAGGATGAAGTGATAAAGCCAGCTATAAAGATAAGAGACAAAATCATTCTGGGTAGAAGAAAAATCAAAGGCAAAGATCCTGAGGCAGGCACAAGCTTGAAACAGCATGAATGTCCCCTGGGAAATGGCGTATTAGAAGGTGGGCAGGGGGCACAGTGTGTAAGGCCAATGGAAGGAATTAGGAATTCATAAGTATGATACAAAACAATGGAAGCCACTGGAGGGTTAAAAAATGGGGGAAATTATACGATCTGATTTATGTTTTTAAAGATCACTTTAGCTATTAGAAGATGAAGGATAAAGAAGGCCATAGGTGATACTGGGAGATGAGTTAGGTGGAAATTGTACTAGATTAGGTGAAAGGTGGTGATGCCTTTGGTTAGAGCAGGTGAGTATAATAGTTGATTTGGTATAACAGATCCAGGTTACATATTTTGGAGGTAGACTCAACACGCTTTCTGAGGTGATATGAGTTGAGGAAAAAAAGAATTAAGAATGACTTTTCTGATTCTAGGTTTAAGAGACTAAGTAGATGGTGACTGACTTGTATGTCTTATTCAGTCCTGTATCTCCATAGCACCATACCTGGCTCAGAGAAGGCCAAATAGATATTTGTGAACCGAGGAGGCAGGGGAAGGGAGAGGAGAGGAGAAAGGAGGAGAGGGGACGGGAGGAAAGGACTGCCCTCACTATACCTTCATCCAAAGGAAAACGTCACCATCTCTTGCAAATACCCAACTATTTAAATATAATGACACCCAAGTTTTAAAATATATACTCCATATACACTCAGTATACCTTCCATAAAAGTCAATATAATAAGTATTGTACCTAATAATAACTGTAAAGTATTTCAAAATTCAAAAGCTTTCTAAATAAAAGATTAAATTCTCTTCAATATCGATTTAGTCAGGTATATATTATTTCCTCCTATGCAAAATAATACTATCCATGCTACATGGTCCTTTCTAGGGTCAATTTTGTTTAACCCAAATATCCATTCTCTGACCATGTCTTAGAATAGTTAGTTTATTGTATCACTAAATTTGGAGACAGATTATTTTGAAGACTCAGTCTTCAAATTTATCACTTTAGAACTCAGGTAATAGCCAGAAATTTTTACTTTAATATAAACCTTTTTTTCAGCCTATGTTTGGAATAACCACATTCAATATTTCCTTACTAGAAATTGCTGGAATAACCATTAACTCAAACTTTTGTCTTTTTCTTTTAATTATGCATAAAAGTATAAATGCGAAAATCTGCAGGAGTTGCCATAGCCAGAAGATACCCTATACAGGGAAGTTTAAATTAACATTAGGACTTAAATACGACATATTTCCATGCCTACATTTTAAATGGCAGAATGAATAATGGTTTCACATTGCACATAATAAAGAGGATTAAACAACATGCGGGGTGAATCCGGAAAGTCAAGCCAGTCTTGATCATCAAGTCAACAGGCAAAACATTGTCTGGAAGGTAAAGGGTGGAAGAGGAGGGAGCCGAGGTAGCTGTCCTGGAGTTTTAAAACTCTGGGAGAGTAGGACGGGGGTATTATAGCCTGGCCCACATTAAATGTAATCGTGCTGAATCATGCTAGTCAGAGATATAAAGACTTATCTAATACAGAAGTCCATGAAAGTTTGCCATGTCTGGTAGTAGATATTTAATTTCTTGGTTCCTTGGCGGCAAATTTATTTTTAATTTTGCCAAGCCCTAAGAAGACACTTAAATATTAGTATCTAATTCAGGGTGATTATAGAAGAGTAAAATTTGGAAGAGTCACGGCAGAGAGAAATGATCAAGATGTCCTCCGTCCACAAGCACATTATGCCTGGACACACCGTGTTTGCCAATCTATCTCCCACTGTCTCTACCAGCCAGAGAACAATTCAGCCTGGAGAAATGGGCATGAGCGCACTTCTCAGGAGACCTCTGGGGAAAAAAACACAGTACCTTTTTTGCCTTTGTCACCATTTTCCTCATAAAATGATCTTTAAAAATCAAACCTTTTAAACATCCAGATGATCAGGGGAGTTAAGCTATAACCTCAGACATATGGCTTACTTCCAAGAGCTCAAGAGAACCACCTCTCATTCGCTCCCTATATTTCTTCAGACTCTAAAACCAGACATGACGCAAGATGTTCCAATGGCGCGCTCCAGTGTGACACGGGACAAACTCATGCTAAGCCCTGAGGCACCTAGTCTTCCATGTCCTTTTTTACAGTAGACAGAACTGACAGCTTTGAAAGAATTTTCAGGTTCTCTCCTCCTATGAAAAATTGAGGGAAGCTCTCTTTCCAGAAGTTCCAATAGGAAAATGCAAGGTAAATCAGACCAGCAAGAACACTGCACAGCCTGTGTATAAACAAAGCCTCACAAAACAGCCTTAGAAACCTTCTCAACCACGAAAAGAAAAAATCAATTTCTTGAGTATCTTTGTATACTTACTGTCTTAATTTGCCTCTACTTTTCACCTACATTGTTAAAATACCTACATCACCTTATCAGCAATTGATTTTATAACTTATTCTATACAAGTCCACTTTCTGGACTTCTCTGGATAGAATGAAGCAGGTGTTTCATGAAATACTGTGCAATATAGTAGGTACCTCAAAGTACATTTTTTTAAACCCATTAAAATAAATACACTATACAATTACTTTCCTTCATACCATGAAGACTGAGTTTATTTTCAATTGACTGATATATGCCCATTTTAGGTACCTATTTTTTCCCAATTGGCATAAGAAGAAATGTTGGAAAATCTATGACTTTGCTTAATGCATATTTTGTTCATGGTTATCGATTACCAGGGTGGGGAAACATCTGTTGAGATTGGTGAATACATTTAGTCATCCAAAGTATAGGAGTGGAGATAGCAAAAAACCACAGCAAAGAATCTCAAGGAATATGGCTTTCTTTTGCAGCATAGCAAGATTAACCTGTCTCACACAATAGCCCTGGCTGTCATGCTAGGGAGAGGAACACAATTGTTGCTTGCCCTTAGGAAAATACACGAAAAATATAGGCTTATAGAAGCGAGCAGTGTGGACATTTGGTGCTGATTGTTATAAGAAACATTTCATATGTTTAATTCAGCAGCAAAAGTAACATGAGTGGCAGTTAGAATTTTAGACTGCAAGAATGCCAAAAAGAAAGAGAAATAGTAGAAGGAGGTGTAAGAAAAGCAGTTTTAATAAAGTAAAAAATAGGGAGAGGGAATTGAGAAGGGGCAGCTTCCTTTCAACCTCACCTTCTATCACTTTCCAGAGACAGAGTAAGTCAATTATGTACCACAGCATCACCTAATGCAACTCTATTTCCTGGCTGACCTTCTCTGAACACAATTCCCTACAAGATGTCTTGACAAGTTGCCCTACACATCAGCAGAAAAAACTTTTGCTACCTGTAGATCCAGAGAAGCTCATTAGAAACACACCAAGTGTGGCACAGGGCTGTAAATTACTTTAAAATTCTCAGATCTTTCTCTTCTCTCTCAACCTGTACAGATCAATTATTAACATTTTCCATAGAAAAGTGGATAATAATATCTGTTACTATATCACAGCTTTATCAAGTTGCCAGTCATTATACACCACAAAGAAAACAAGTTTACAACCACACTAAACCAACTATCACCTTGGAAGGAAGGAGGGTGGGGGGAAAGGGAAGGAGACAGGAAAGGAAAAAAAGTGATAAAAACTATTTACTGGGTAAATTAAAAAATTTTTAACAATAATTAATAAGCCAACATTTATTACACTAATTAGTATCTCCTAGAGGGATATAAATGTGTTTATACCAATTAAAGACTGTCTGATATGACAAGAAAATAGCCACATACCGAACATCAAAAGTATGTCTTTCTTCTTTCTCTTCTTCCCTTACTGTAGTGAGCACATGATGAGCACATGAAGGAAGGTAGAATAATTCATTATTTTGTCTCCCACAGCTTTGTATCTTCAACTTTTTTTTTGAATAAATACAAAGTCATAAATTAGCTTGTAGCAAAACAGAATTAATTGAATGTCTTAAGTAAGACCATCAAACCAAGGTCTGAGTCAATTTATCTGCCTAAGATTTTGCTAATGTAGTTTCAGCTCATTAGGGTGAGAGTTGATGCTAAGGATGGGATATTATTAGACATAGAAAGGGAAAACATAAGATCAGGAAAATCTGACTTGCTATGTTTTCACAAGAGAATTCCTTGAAGGTTATCTGACGTGTGCTACAAATCATAAAACAGCTCCCCTTCAAACAGTAATCCATGATTGAAAAAATGAAGATGCTTTCATAGAATCTGAAGATATCTACACATATACTGACACTGAGAAGGCTCTGCCCTTCATTCTCTCAAAAGCCCTTGCCAGAAAACGTCTTAGAAATACTGTGTGGAACTGTGTGTGTGTGTGTGTGTGTGTGTGTGTGTGTGTGTGTGTATAACAGCAACACACACACATATATAACAAAATATATTTAAGAAAAAGCAAAATACACTCTATGTATGCGTATTATACATAAAGAGGGAGACCTTATTCTGATTGTTTCCTTAAAAAATAAATTTTTCAGGCCAAGTGAAACAAGAGTCATTGTACACAGTAAGAAAGACACAACAGCAAAGTTATGGGGGAGGGAGATTTTCCCTGCATTTCTAGTAACAGAATAAATACTAGTCTGTGATTCTTCCAGCAAAAAGGCTTCCCCACAGGAGAACTTAAGACAGTCACTGAACATTCTGCCTGACCCAGATCAGGCAACAGTTGCACAAATGCCTGGCTCTGCTCCATCCCCACATTTCATTAATGTGAGCCCTCTCCTTACAGACAAGATAACACGATCTTGCCACTCCTAGCACAACTACTTGTAATAAGTCACAATAAATTGAGGAAAATCAAAATGTTAGACTAAGGCTTAAGTAATATCAGTTGGGCCCAAAGACACCAGGCTTATGAGTAGATTTTTCATTTGGCTGATCCAAATATTAAAGAATCCAGATAAATGGAGCAAAATATCATCAAGGCTGCATAGCTGGAATAAAATGTCCAGAAGTAGTAAAAAGTCTGGCTTGGTAAACAAGTGAAGTTACTTACCAGATCTGACCACGGTCCAGTTATGTAATCTCTCAGCTTCATCCTCATCACAGTGTCCCCATCATCCAGAGAACAGCATCCATAATACACATACGTTTGTGTGATGATTAGAATAGATGACGTAATCAAAGCACGTAGCACAATGCACATGACAAGCACTTGATACATGTCAGCTACAGTATTTTTATTATTTACTAGATAAATTCTCATTTCTCATTTCACTTAGCCTTTTCGTATACCCTATGATGGTGTAATAGAGCACTTGTTAAATACTCCCTGTAACTTTGAACACAACAACAACACTTAGCCTTCATCATGATTTATAAAACTTAATTGGTTTCAAAAATCAGGTTTAAAAAACCTAACTTGATAGACTTTTTATTTCTCTTCTGCTGGTGCTGAAAAACCAATGGCTGAAGCAGCTCCGTATACCAGCGAGATCTGTGACATGTTCAACTTCATGATACATATACTCTGCACAGCCTCAGATTTTCATAGGTTAAGCATGTTGAATTTTGCAATAACAAAAAATCCAAAATAAAAATATATATTTATATATGTATAAACATATATGCATGCAAAAATTCCTGTCATTTGAAAGGCTTTATATAATCTCTTAAGTATGGAATGTTTTATACAACTACCACTTTGTATTTTACACCCCTTTAAAACTTTCATATTTCCAGTTGAGTTGAAATTGTAATTAGTGCGAATTTCTAAAATTTATACTCTGGTAGGGAAAGAGTGTCACTATTTGTCAGAATTAGAGATGACCTTGCCCAAAGTGGGGAAACAAAAGATTGTTTATTTGGGGTGAATTTATATTCATGGCCAGCAAAATATTTCTCTGGTGCTTCAGACTCTCCTCTCTGGTACTGTGAGAAGGCAACTTTGGTTAGTTGCTCCCACTCACATCTGAGCAGAGCTGCAATAACAGCAAATGGTCCTTGGAAATCACAATCACATTAGGCTGCTGTTCAAATAGCTTTTAGGGTTGCGATAATAGGAGACATTCCTAATAACTGGTGACTCTGTGAGACCCTGCCCAGAAGGCCTCCAAATGGCAGCACACAATTTAAATTTTCATCTGGAAACAGTGGAAATGATGAGATTCCAGCTGGGGACCTTCTGGTCTGAGGGCCAGTGTTCAGCCTCCCCATTAGATGCCCCAAAGGTCCATTGAGTTGCTGAGTGAATGCCCTTACTCTTCTTACTCTTTCCCGCTTCATGCCCATCTCCCACCTGACTCCCCAGACAGAAGGAAGCTGCGTTTCATTGCTTCCACAGAAGCTTTATTGGAGCTGATGAAGCATTCCCACATTGCTGTGACCCAACAAACGCATTTGCTTGAGATAAGTGGCATATTTTCATCTTTCTGACAAGTGATAACTTTCTGAACTTTTTTCCTTCCATGTGCTGGGTGGGCTTTGGGACATACATATCCACTTAAAGCGTCAACTGAAAGCTGGCAGATGCATGCCATGGGCAGGAGGAAAGCACTTTATTTTTTCCTACAATAAGCAATAACCCTTAGTATAATAACTCAACACAAGTTAAATAGCTAAAGGGAACATTAGTGGGACCCTGTCAGCATAGAAAAGAACAGCTGGCCATGTTAGTAATCACTGCATGTCATTACTCGGGAAGTCCACTCCTAATTCTACTACCAACTTGTATTTCCTGAGTGTTTAGGCAGTATCACACGACAGATAAGAAAGTATCATAATAGGACATTGGAGGCAAAAGTCTAGATGTTGGTAATTGGCAATGTCAGATTTGGTTTCCAATGAACAGAAAGGAAAAGTATCTTACTAACTGAAATAAAGTTGGGAAGAAAATTTTGAAGACTCCTGCAATAGTATCTCTCTCGTATCTCTGTCTAAATCATTTTTAATAGGAAATTTTTTATCCCCGATGTATAACAATGACTCCCAAGAATGGTGATTTGTCTCTCAGACTAGGAGTGTGAATCTAACGAAAGGATGAACATTAATATCTGGATGCCTGGAATACTCGAGTGAAACTCATCTGCTTCCACTGGGCTCCATTAGGAAATCTATTCCAGTACCCCACTACCCTCGGCAGCAGAACTAGAAAGTTGTTTTGATTTTTTTAAACCACACACAGGAGCAAATTTCTACAAGGTGGAAATGGGAATAAAAACCAGTGTTTTGGAATTTTTTCTTTGCAGATAGTCATCAAATGAGTTACAATATTTGCTAACAGAGGGTAATTTGAATTATCCACGGATAGTTCAAAAACACAAAGAGTTCATTACCCAGATATCTCTATTTAAAATAGATTTGCTTTTGTTCATCAGTGCAGTGCACATGGCTGGGAAATGGCAAAGTGCCAGAATGAAACTGCTTCTAATTTTCAGAGGAGGCCACCAGCTAATTACACAGACTGCAGGTGTGAAGAGAGAAGCTCAAAGTAATCAATAGCAGTAATTAATCTGCTAGACTGGAGCTAAAGAGCTAACAGCTGGACATCAGAAACGGACACATGCAACAAGATCAGCAATAATTACCTCTTTAAATATTGAATTTCCATAGCAACAATTAGGCTTATAAATAAAGGCTGGAAACCAAGGCTTTGAGGCATGACACTGCATGGCAAACGCAACATTCCTCAAATCGACCCTTTCAATAAAACACCAACAATATGCTTGGGTCAGGTTGACCAGTTTCCAGGGTGGGAAGAAGCTGAAGGTAGCTCCTCCAGCCTTAGCTTTCTTGGCAGCTGGCCACTGGCTATCAGACCTGAGTCACAAAGATGGCCCTAGAAGTTTGCTTTGGGCAAGAAAGAGAGCAATGCCCTTCCATGTCACCTAGCACCACAGAGCTACCAGCTACAAGACAGGTTTCTCATTTGTGAAATGTGTTCCTTTTTTAAAATCACAAAACCTGTAAGCAAGCTGTTTAACTAAGGTGCTGGACCTATCACTCTTGAACAAAGCAGGGTTTTTTCAAAACCAATATGACAAACAAGAGACCCAGATATTGAGGCCTCTGTGACAATCTTTTGTTTTGTGGAAAGAATAAAGAAAACTTTTTCTTAGTGGGTTTGGTATTATTTGCGAGTCAATGGAAAAGTGGAGGCTAGTTGTTATTAATGTGAAATAAATGCCTGACACTAAGATCTTCATTAATTTGAGCCTATTATCGTTTTGTTTGATGAAGCAAAAGAGGCATAGGGAGGCAAAAGACTTGCCAGGACCCCATAGCCAATAGATGGGAGATGGGAGGGCCATAATTTGAACTCAGCCCTGGGAGTTTTTAAGATATTTCAGCAAAGCACTCAGACATCTTTGGGAAGGAAATATGTTCTCTAAAACACTGCAAATTATTGTTATGATTTGAAATGCAATTTAAATTACATTGTTTATGTTCTATCACTGCCACAAAAAAAATCAGTGATAGTTTGATTACTCAATAAATATCTGTTTAATTTTCTTTCACGCTTTTTCGTTTTGATGTTAGTTCACAACTTCCATAGCCCTTCTGCAAGCAAATAAGCGTTCCACAGAAAAACATGATGAACAATAATCACCAATCATTTATTTAACCAGAATCAAATAACAGAATAACTCTGCAGTATGGAGTTAGCCAGCACATTTCATCTTAATCATTATCAAAATAGAGCAGTCTTTATTGAGATCCTATCCTCTGCAAGGCACTTTTCATGCATTATCTCATTTAATTCTCATGATAATACTATAAACTATATAATATAATTAACACCATTCACACTTAAGAAAAATGAGGCTCAGAGAGATTAAGCAATACTCCCACGGATAAATCTATCAGTACAAGCTTCCTTGAGTTAGAAATTATAGTCCATCTATACTTGATCTACTTCCATGCTACGCCGCCCTGTATTGTCACTTTTTTACTAATTATGATGACCTTGTACTTTGGATCTGGATTTGCTACACCTTTCTTTCTAGTTAGACACCAACTGCTTAAGAAATAATACATGAAACAGATACGAAGACGAGCATTCTAAGAGGTGCGATAGATTGGTCATATGGTTAGGAGCTTAGACCCTGAAATTAAACTCGGAGTTTGAATTCCAGCTCCAACAGTTGGTAGCTCTGTAATTATGGTTACTCAACCTCCCTGTAAAATGGGCATAATAACAGAACCTTCATAGTGTTGTTAAGGACTGAGAGAGTTTAGGCAATTAGCACAGACCTGGCATACAACAGAAGCTCCTTTACCAGTAAAATGTTACCATTGCTGTTTTTCTAATCTCTGCTATCTCATCCACCAACTCTTTATTCCAATCACTCCTTTTTATTTCCACCATCATTAATCCAGGTCAAGGCCCTTACTCCTCTAATCATGCCTTTTTCATCTCCTTGCCCCTGGCACCTCTAGCACATTGCCTACACGGACAAGGAAAGTGCTGATTCTTACTACTGCATAAGTGTGGGAATGAAGGAAGCACATCAGTACCTGTACTTAAGCACACGAATTTGTGAAGGCCAAGACTCACTCAGATGGCCTCAATATCACCACAGATATGTCCCTCAGTGACACAAGTTCTAAAACAACAGCCAACTCTTGGAAGACTATCCAAGATTGTATAACCGTGTCCCACTCCAGAATCTGTCAGTGGAACGGAAGTGAAACTTAGGAACATGATAAGGCTAGGTACACAAACTTTAACTTGTACAACACATGGAGATGTATGTGAACTTTGACTGCTCTCAAGCTAAACGGCTTTGCAACTGCATGTTCAGTATACAACACACACACATACACACACGCACATGCGCACGCACACACACACACACACACCCCTTCTTACATTAATTCCTTACTCCCACCATTAGTTGCGGGAATCTGAGGTGTGTAAGCAATAGTGACAAATACAGGAAAAGGGATTTTTTTGCTCTAACAGAGCAAAAAAATAAAAATAAGAACTTACCAATTGAATCAGTATACTTCTTTCAGTATTAATCTGTTCCCTAAATAATAAATGTATTATTTTACCAAACTAATTGAAACATGCTATTTTTCTTATTAGTTATCTATTTTATATGTATTAGTATATATATATGTCAATCCCAATCTCCCAATTCATCCCATCACCACCACCACCTCCCCACTTTCCCCCCTTGGTGTCCATACTTTTGTTCTCTACATCTGTCTATTTCTGCCTTGCAAACCAGTTCATCTGTACCATTTTTCTAGATTCCATATATATGCGTTAATATACAATATTTGTTTTTCTCTTTCTGACTTACTTCACTCTGTAGGACAGTCTCTAGGTCCATCCACATCTCTAGAAAAATGACCCAATTTCGTTCCTTTTTATGGCTGAGTAATATCTCATTGTATATATGTACCACATCTTCTTTATCCATTCGTCTGTCAATGGGCATTTAGGTTGCTTCTATGACCTGGCTATTGTAAATAGTGCTGCAATGAACATTGGGGTGCATGTGTCTTTTTGAATTATGGTTTTCTCTGGGTATATGCCCAGTAGTGGGATTGCTGGGTCACAAGATAATTCTATTTTTAGTTTTTTAAGGAACCCCCATACTGTTCTCCATAGTGGCTGTATCAATTTACATTCCCACCAACAGTGCAAGAGGGTTCCCTTTTCTCCACACCCTCTCCAGCATTTGCTGTTTGTAGATTTTCTGATGATGCCCATTCTAACTGGTGTGAGGTGATACCTCACTGTAGTTTTGATTTGCATTTCTCTAATAATCAGTGATGCTGAGCAGCTTTTCATGTGCCTCTTGGCCATCTGTATGTCTTCTTTGGAGAAATGTCTATTTAGGTCTTCTGCCCATTTTCGGATTGGGTTGTTTGTTTTTTTAATATTGAGCTGCATGAGCTGTTTATATATTTTGGAGATTAATCCCTTGTCCGTTGATTCGTTTGCAAATATTTTCTCCCATTCTGAGGGTTGTCTTTTTGTTTTGTTTATAGTTTCCTTTGCTGTGCAAAAGCTTTTAGGAAACATGTAATTTTTTGACTTCTCTCAGATGTTGGGTCAGAAAACTGAGGGAACGAAGGATGTTGTTCTGAATAAGGGAACTAATTTTACATCTTTTCACTCTTATGTCAGTCTTTAAAGTACAAAATTTTGCTGTATTGAAGAAATTTCTATAGATAAAACAGCCATGATCGCCTCATGTTAAACATCATTCCAGTTTTATATATAAAAACAGTGGGTGATTCCTTTATAAATAATAAAACCATATTAATTTGTACAAATTCACTCATTCCAAATTCGTTAACTGAATAGGCACTTTGTTAAAGTTTGATATTTAAACTATCATTGGGGAAAGATAAGTAAATCAATAGCATTTGGAGAAGAATACTTATTGCCAAACTGTCTCCACAGAAGACAGAGACAGACTTCCACGCCACTGTTCAACAAGGAATAGTTGGGGAGGAACACTTCCAGCCTCTCTGTCTGTATGAGAAGAGAAGCAATTTTTTCTTTTTTTTTTTGGCGGTATGCGGGCCTCTCATTGTTGTGGCCTCTCCCGTTGCAGAGCACAGGCTCCAGACACACAGGCTCAGCAGCCATGGCTCACAGGCCCAGCCGCTCCGTGGCATGCGGGATGTTCCCAGACCGGGGCATGAACCCGTATCCTCTGCATCGGCAGGCGGACCCCCAACCACTGCACCACCAGGGAAGCCCAAGAAGAGAAGCAATTTAACTGACACAAGAATCAAGGGCAAAGGACACAAAGACAAAGAGAGAAATAAACAGTGAAGGCATACAATGCATTTGGAATATTTCCTCCTGGAAAACTTTATCTAGTATTTAGTGGCAGATGGATTTTGGAAGATGAAAGTAGATCATAACAATACAGTATGTAATTTTATCTGAATATGACACTAAGAGAAACTTGTTTTCCGTAGAAGTTGGCAAAGATTGTGTAACAATGTTAAACACCAGAGATTCTCATTTTTGAAAAAAAAAATTCAAATCAAAGAAAAGTGAAGGTTTGGTTGCCATACTAAATCCAAAAGGAAATAAACTATTACTGGTGATTCCCTACGCTGGCTAACCATTAGACCAAGGGCTGGTAAACTATAACCATGAGTCAAATCCGTGTCTTCTGCTATTTGTTCTTTATTTTTTGTTTCTCTGCTCCTTAATTATGTTTTTAATCTACTTTTATTATAGTAAAATATACATAACAAACATCCACCATTTACGTTTCCTCAGTACAATTCAATGGCATTAAGTACATTCACATTGTTATGCAATCATCACAACCATCTATCTCCAGAATTTTTCATCATCCCAAACCAAAATTTTGTACCTATTAGACAATAACTCCCCATCTCTCCCCTCCCCAGCCCCTGGTAACCATGATTCTACTTTCTTTCTCTATGAATTTGACTACTCTAGATACTTCATATAAGTGGAATCATACAATGTTTGTCCTTTTGTGTCAGGCTTATTTCACTTCCATAATGTTCTCAAAGTTCACCCATGTTGTAGCATGTGTCAGAATTGCATTCCTTTTTAAGGCTGAATATGTTCCATTGTATGTATGTACCACATTTTGCTTATCTGTTCATTTACTGATAAAAGCTTGTGCTGCTTCCACCTTTTGGCAATTGTGAATAATGCTGCTCCGAACATGGGTGTACAAGTATCTGTTCAAGTCCCTGCTTTTGATGTTTTGGGTACATGTCTAGGATGAAATTTCTAGATCATATGGTATTTCTATGTTTAATTGTTTGAGGAACCTGCTGCCTGTTGTAAATAAAGTTTTATTGGAACACAGCAATGCTCATTTGTCTACGTGTTGCCTATGGTTACTTTCAGGCTACAATGGTAGAGTTGAGTGGTTATAACAGAGAGCACATGGCCCACAAAGTCTGAAATACTTACTTTCTTGCCCTTTACAGAAAAAGTTTGCCAACACCTGCATTGTATCTCCAGGCACTTATAAAAATACAGATGCCTGGGCACTCTCAGACACTTTGAATCAGAATCTCCAGGGGAGGGAACTACAAAGCTATATTTTATATATTCTTTCAAAATGATTCTGAGACAGCTAGTCTCTGAGTCAGCACTTGGGGACCCCTGAACTAAAAGGACCTCCAGAAACTGGTAAAAAAAAAAAATCCAATTGCCCTAAATGTTAGCTACTATAGTATTCACTGAATCTCAGCATTTAATAAACTCCTAATGCATACCTAATCCTTGAAAGCATGTATATTGAGGATTCAGCACAAGCTAAGCTTGATTTAAAACTTGTGTCTGGGGCTCCCCTGGTGGCACAGTGGTTAAGAATCCGCCTGCCAATGCAGGGGACATGGGTTCGAGCCCTGGTCCGGGAAGATCCCACATGCCGCAGAGCAACTAAGCCCTGTGCCACAACTACTGAGCCTGTGCTCTTGAGCCCGCGAGCCACAACTACCGAGCCCACGTGCAATAGCTACTGAAGCCCGCGCACCTAGAGCCCAAGCTCCACAGCAACAGGAGCCACCACAAAGAGAAGCCCGCACAGTGCAACGAAGAATAGCTCCGGCTCGCCGCAACTAGAGAAAGCCCGTGCACAGCAACAAAGACCCAACGCAGTCAAAAATAAAATAAATAAAATTTTTTTTTTAAATCTCAAATAAAGGGAAACTTTATTAAAAAAAAAAGACTTGTGTCTGAAAGATGAACAGTCTGGGAATTGAAGTGAACCTGATTTTAGACAGATGTATTATAACACATACAAGAGGACGTATTTTAATGGCCTCCCTCTTATTGATCCATGTAATCAGTGAGCAGAATTTCTTCGTCTCAGTAGTCTGTCATATCTCTTTAACTCAGCATCTCTAAACCTCTGACCTATTGACAGCTTTTCTACTTTTTAGTCTGTGCTGTTTTGTTTTGCTCTGCATTTTCTGAGTCAGCTCATCAATTTCACTCTCCTGTCTGGGGATCTCGTGTCTCTCTGTCCATGTTAACATTGGTGTGTGTTCATTTTTGAGATTAAAGAGGTGAAGCCCTAGCTATGCTTTTCTCTCCTTTCAGATGTTCTTTTTCAATTCTTTGCATGAATCCACAGAAAACATTCACACCATTGTGGCCTTGTGAGCCAAATCACACTCAAACCAGACATCACAGTTATAGCACACACCATATCCCACTGAAGCAAATATAATTTAATGATAATCTCTTTGGATTATAAAAGTAAATATTCTAGCACAATCAAAGTCACTCTTATCTCAGGCAATATTCATTATGAATTAATAGTACGAACTAAGAATTTAGATTTTCTTAAGATATCATTAAATAAATGGACTGGAGCTATAATTGATTAGGGCTAAAATCTTGGCAGCAGCATATAACCAAAACCAGTAACAATTATATGAAAAATGCACTTTAATATGCATTTAGTCAAGTTAACAAATCCCTATTAGGCATTGAAGAAGCAGAAATGAACAAAGCATAGTTCAGTGATCCTCAGCCTTATTGAGAACAATTAGAATGTTAGGATTTTTGACAACATACTAAAGGAGCTGAAGCTCATCCACCATACACGTGGTCATCCTTCATAATTATGTAGATGTTTGAGTACATCTATGAACTTCCCTGGCCGTGACTTCGTTTATTATCCTACAGAAATACATGTTCCAGAAATCAAGCCATCTTTCTTGATTTCCACTTGGCGTTGTACTCTATTACCTAATACACCCAGCTGCACCCACTCTGCACTGATTTATATCAGCTAAATCCTCACCCATCAGACCGTACTAAACAGTATGGACCCTCAAAGACAGCAAATATTTTATATCCTTATTAAATGTTGATGGTACAGTTATAAACAGTTTAAATATTTAATAGAAAAAAAGCAAAGTCAGTGTTTAACCTTTTTTTCCCTTCATGACTGAGGCTCATTTTCTTGCACTTCATTTACTATTCTAAAACCCTCAAATGCTTCTCTAGTGCTATAGACTGTTTCCAGTGGCCCTGATTTCCTGCACTTTTAAAAATCTTCTCATTCATTCTCAGGTTAGCTGTTATCTGTCTTTCTTTTTGGATACAGTGATATACTGGAAAATCCACGGGCTTTGAGGTCAACAGACCTGGTTCCAAACTGAGCTCACCACTAATTAGTTGTATAATCCTGTGCAACTTTATTAAATTCTCTGAGCCTCAGTTTCCTCACCCATAAAATGTGAGTATTAAAACTTCATTTGAGAGGGGTCTTTTTAAGATTTAAAAATTAGAATTTAAGGTGTAAAATGCAACATTATGCATAAGGACGTCCTCAAAAAAAAGCAACTATTTCCATTCTTTTTACTAGTCTTGCTCAAATTACATTAGTCTCCCCTCTAATCTTTCTATTCATATCCTGCTGCCTTCTGCATGTAACCCTATTTCAAACCAGTATCAACACTGCTACAGGTGTGGCTTTTCTACAATATGATTCTTCTTCATTTCCTACCCTGCTGAAAGTCATTCAACAGCTCACTAACACTTTATCACAAACTCCACTTGGAGTTCACTAACACTTTATCACAAACTCCACTTGGAGTTCCCTGCAAGGGACTGTATTAGCTTCCTACTGCTGCTGTAACAAATTACCAAGAATTTAGTAGCTTGAAAAACACAGATTTATTACCTCATAGTTATGAAAGTCAGAAGCCTAAAATCAAGGTGTTGGTAGGGCTTCACTCCTTCTGGTGGCTCTTTGGGAAAATCTGATATCTTGCCTTTTTGAGCTTCTCAAGTCCATCTGCATTCCTTGGCTCCTGGCCCCTTTCTCCAGCTTCAAAGCCAGCAGTGTAGCATTTTCATATCTCTCTCTGACTCTGACCTCCTTTCTGTCTCCCTCTTCCACTTTAAAGAATCCTTGTGATTTATCCGATTTATCTGATATACAGATTTATCTGTATAATCCAAGAAAACCTCCTTATTTTAAAGTCAGCTGACTAGTAAACTTAATTTCACCTGCAACTTTAATTTCCCCATGCTATGCAATATAACATGTCCACAAGTTCCAGGGGTTAAGATGTGGCCACCTTTGGGAGTGGCGGGGGGGACATTATTCTGCCTACAAGGGCTATGTTTTTGCTTTGCCCCTATGCCTTCACACATGCTGTTCCATCATATTATTAATGCTCTTCCCCTGCTTTTCCATCTGAGTCAATCTCCTTCCATTGAGACTCAATACAAGTATCAACTCATTCCATAGGCTCTCATAACCCTAGCCCTATCTGTATTATATTCCTCATTTCTATGCTTATCTAACACTCTACTTATTACTCAATAATAGCTCTACTATTGAAGTTATAACTATTGATTTATATACATCAAAATTCTGTATGGTCAGGGCCTGGGTCGTTGTTCCTGAATACCAGTCCTTAGCAGGGTATGAAAACTAAAATAGGTGCACATAAAGTGTCTGATGAAAGAGTAAATGCACCTTTGGGAGAATAAAAAGTATATAGCTGTTGCTGTTATTTTTTTTTAATTTATTTATTTTGGCTGCGTTGGGTCTTCATGGCTGCATGTGGTCTTTCTCTAGTTGTGGTGAGCAGGGGCTACTCTGCATTGCAGTGAGTGGGCTTCTCATTGCAGTGGCTTCACTTGTTGCGGAGCACAGGCTCTAGGTGCGTGGGCTTCAGTAGTTGTGGCACGGGGGCTCAGTAGTTGTGGCTCATGGGCTCTAGAGTACAGGCTCAGTAGTTGTGGTGCACGGGCTTAGTTGTTCCGTGGCATGAGGGATCCTCCCGGACCAGGGCTCGAACCCGTGTCCCCTGCTTTAGCAGGCAGTTCTTAACCATTGCACCACCAGGGAAGTCCTGCTGCTGTTATTTTGTCCTTTGGTTTTATCAGTTTCTTTGTGTGTTTTTGCTTATTTCCTGAGTTTTACCTGAATTATATTTCAGTTCAAGACATCAAATGTGTGACTACAGTGAAAATGTGAGTCTAAAATAGAAATTAAAGTCCCTATAATTCTCAACACTAGCTTCACCTTGAAAATCACCTGAGAAGCTTCAAAAATAACTGATGGGGCTTCCCTGGTGGTGCAGTGGTTGAGAGTCCGCCTGCCGATGCAGGGGACACGGGTCCGTGCCCCGGTCCGGGAGGATCCCACATGCCGTGGAGTGGCTGGGCCCATGAGCCATGGCTGCTGAGCCTGCGCGTCCGGAGCCTGTGCTCCGCAACGAGAGAGGCCGCAATAGTGAGAGGCCCACGTACCGTAAAAAATAAAAAATAAAAAAATAACTGATGACTTCAACCTAGCCCCAGAGGTTCTGACATAATTCTGTAGTAAGACCTGAGCATTGGGATTTTTAAATCTCTCAGGAGGTTCCATCACGCAGCTAAGGCATGAAGATTTGTAGCAATCCTGTGTCAGGCAAGTCTATTGGTACCATTTTTCCAACAGCGTTTGTTCATTTCATGTCTGTGTCACATTTTGGTAATTCTCACAAGAGTTCAAACTTTTTCATTATTATTGTATTTGTTATGGTGATCTGTGATCGGCAATCTTTGATGTAACTATTGCAAAAAGATTATGACTCATTGAAAGTTCAGATGAAACTTAGCATTTTTTAGCAATAGAGTAGTATTTAATTAATGTATGTATTTTTTTAGATATAATGCTATTGCACACTTAATAGACTACAGTATAGTGTAAACATAATTTTTATATGCACTGGAAGACCAAAAAATTCATATGACTCACCTTATTGTGATACTTGCTTTATTGTGGTGATCTGAAACTGAACCTGCAATTTTTCCAAGGTATGCCTGTATTCACTGATGCTGTTTGAAAAGAAGAAACACTCTGTGAATTTGAGTTGTATTCCCTTTTCTGATAAATTATGTACATTCTCTTGAAGAAAAAATAGAAGCAAGGTTTTATGGGTTCCTATTAAGTGGCTTTGTGCTGTGAAGTAGAAACCATCTCAGACTCTGAGGAGCTGGATCTCCTGTTGTTGCATGACCGGCTCATTAAACTTTAGTACTTGGGCCCCGGCTTCCTATCCCGGGCTTAACCCGGGAGAATATTGGGACTCACCAAGAAGAAAGGCAAGTTCCCACCTATGGAAACTCTTTGAGGCTGTACAAGGGCAATACCTAATTCATGAGGCCTTCAGAGCCCAGACTTTTGCCAATCATCTATTTTTTTGCCAATCTGTTTGTTACCAAACTAAAAGCATCTATAATGATTTCTGGGAGAAAAAATACTAAATAAAACTCAAAATGGTTGAATGCACTATATCTTGCTGAAAGGAAGTTGTCATATGCAATCAGTGTATCACACATCAATGAACATTTCATAACGTCTCCTTTCCCTCCCAACCCCAAATGTTAGTGTAGCAGACTACACACATGGCGTAGAAAACTGTTTTTAAAGTTCACACCTGCTTTGTACATTTAAAGGCTTAGAGCAGGTTTAAGAGCATAGTACCTTACATGTGGTTTATAATATGTGCTAAGATACTATTACTGCTTTCTTTGCTTCTTATACTAAAAAGAAAGTAACTTGAAAATATTTTTAAATATAGAATACAAATCTATTTTTCCAACTATAAATATATATAGGGAGAGAAAATTGCATAAAATAGAATATCTACTTTATTATATAAATTATCTATTTCTGGGTAACAAATTTCTGCAAACTTAGAGACTGAAAACAATACGTATCATTTTGTCATGTGTTCTGTGGATCACAAGTGCAAGCACAACTTAACTGGGTCCTCAGCTCTGGGCCCCAGAAGGTTGTAATCAAGGTGTCAGCTGGAGCTATCGTCTCATCTGGAAGCTGGACTGGGGAAGAATCCACTTCCAAGCTCACTCAGGCTGTTGGCAGAATTCATTTCCTTACAATAGGACCAAGGGCCCAGGATTCTAATTGTTTGTCAACTGGAAGTCACCCTCAGCTCCTAAAAGCTTCCCCCAGCTTCTTGCTACATGGACCACCCCCCCCCCCAGTATGGCTGCCAACTTCTTTAAATCCAGTGAGAAAGAGAGAGTCTCAAGAGCTAGTCTACCAGCAAGACAGTATTTTATACTATAACAGGAGTGACATCTATTACCTTTGCCATATTCTATCAGTTAGAAGCAAGTCACAGCTTCCACTCACACTCAAGGGGAGTTGATTACACAAGGATGTGATCATTAGGGGGTCATCCAAGTGTGTGTCTGCTACCCTCCTTTTGCCACAGCATGACCTGTGGTAGTATGCAATGAAGATTAGCTAACTCATTCTACCTATCCAAGATAATGATTCTAAGTAGAGCTTCTCATACCAAGGTTTCCTGAGACTGGGGACATTTCTAAGACATTTATGGGAACTAAGGAGGTGTAACTAAAGGGTAGACTTAGAATTCTGTTTGCCCTTTGCTAATAAAGGTAAAAACAGTACATTAGTTATGAGATATCTGGACATGCTTCAGTAAACTCCTTTTGCATAGTCCCAAGCTAAGTGGGAGATTTTGGGGTCTTATTTTAAGAATTCAGTAAAAACATTTGCACAGTATTCAAGATGGCTAATTAACTCAAAGACCACCTGGTAGGATAAAACCTTGACATAAGGTAGAGCTCTGATTTCAGCTATGTTGTGTTAAACAGGCCAGGCATTCTGTGAATACACACTGATTTCAAATGAGTCAAGACACTGCATTAGGGTCCCATGGGGGATGAGTGACTTGCACACAGTCACACTGTGAGTAGCTTAGGGTTTTATCTTCACATATTATATGGCAAGAACATTGCCTTTCTGTCATAGCTCTTTCCCTCCTCAATTCCTTACACTGATATATAGATATATACACACATATACCCCATTTGATCTTAAAAATAAACTTTCAGCTCCATTTGAGATATGGCGAAACTGAACTTCATGAAGGTGAAATAATATTCCAAACACTATAAACTGTATCTGATGAAGCCTAAATACAGATTCAAATTTGTCAGATTTAAGCACTGACTTAAAGTAGTGCTCTCTCCATTACACCACGCAAACTTCCCATAGTAGTACAACAAGCTACTTAAAAATTGTCTCTCCAAACATTCATAAAAACTGTTGTAAACATAAAAACAATTACTGCCATTTTCAAGCTTTCTACTGCCAGAGTGAAAGAGCGTATTGGCATGTACCAGTCCTTGGATACTATGCGTATCTTAAACATGCAGTCACTTACCGGATACCAGCACCACTTCACAAAGAAAATGATCTAATGCAATGCCCCAACACAGAGAGCTGGAAAATTTCACTGGCTACTTACAGACAAAAAGAGGAAGTTAGAAGAAAACATACATTTGTCAAGTATTCCATAGCCAGTTTCTTTAGGGACTTTAAGTTATTATTCAGGTTATGAGATGAATGTGTGTGACCCCAAAATTCATGTGTTAAAATCCTAACTTCCAAAGTGATGGCATTGGGAGGCAGGGTCTTTGGGAAGTAATTAGGTTTAAGTTTAGATGAGGTCATGAGGGTAGGATCCTCATGATGGGATTAGTGCCCTTAAAAGAAGAGACTGGAGAGAACGCTCGGTGAAAAGGCGGAGGAGTGGCGGCTGCCCGAGCTGCGCACGGCAACGCGCTCCTTCCCGCTCCCCCACACCGGCATCGGCCCTCTCACCGACTGTAAGAAATGGTGAAAGAAACCACTTATTATGATGTTTTGGGGGTCAAACCCAATGCCACCCAAGAAGAGCTGAAAAAGGCTTACAGGAAACTGGCCTTGAAGTAACACCCTGATAAGAATCCAAATGAAGGAGAGAAGTTTAAACAGATTTCTCAAGCTTATGAAGTGCTCTCTGATGCAAAGAAAAGGGAATTATATGACAAAGGAGGAGAGCAGGCAATTAAAGAAGGTGGAGCAGGTGGCGGTTTTGGCTCCCCCATGGACATCTTCGATATGTTTTTTGGAGGAGGAGGCAGGATGCAGAGAGAAAGGAGAGGTAAAAATGTTGCGCATCAACTCACAGTAACCTTAGAAGATTTATGTAATGGTGCAACAAGAAAACTAGCTCTGCAAAAGAATGTGATTTGTGACAAATGTGAAGGCCGAGGTGGTAAGAAAGGAGCAGTACAGTGCTGTCCCAATTGCCGAGGTACTGGAATGCAAATAAGAATTCATCAGATAGGACCTGGAGTGGTTCAGCAAATTCAGTCTGTCTGCATGGAGTGCCAGGGCCATGGGGAGCGGATCAGTCCTAAAGATAGATGTAAAAGCTGCAATGGAAGGAAGACAGTTCGAGAGAAGAAAATTCTAGAAGTTCATATTGACAAAGGCATGAAAGATGGCCAGAAGATAACATTCCATGGTGAAGGAGACCAAGAACCAGGACTGGAGCCAGGAGATATTATCATCGTTTTAGATCAGAAGGACCATGCTGTTTTTACTCGACGAGGAGAAGACCTTCTCATGTGTATGGACATACAGCTGGTTGAGGCATTGTGTGGCTTCCAAAAGCCAATATCTACTCTTGACAACCGCACCACAGTCATCACTTCTCATCCAGGTCAGATTGTCAAGCATGGAGATATCTAGCGTGTGCTAAATGAAGGCATGCCAATTTATCATAGACCATATAAAAAGGGTCGCCTAATCATTGAATTTAAGGTAAACTTTCCTGAGAATGGCTTTCTCTCCCCGGATAAACTCTCTTTGCTGGAAAAACTCCTACCTGAGAGGAAGGAAGTAGAAGAGACTGATGAAATGGACCAGGTAGAACTAGTGGACTTTGACCCAAATCAGGAAAGACGGCGCCACTACAATGGAGAAGCATATGAGGATGATGAACATCATCTCCAGGGTGGTGTTCAGTGTCAGACCTCCTAATGGGGCCAGTGAATAACACTCACTGCTGGCATTTTATTTGCAGTAGTGATTGAGTGAAGGACTATAATCATAACATGCTCACTACTTGCTATTGTTTGTTTTAATATTCAATTATAGTAGTGTTTTAAAAGTTAAATGAAGAATAAACTCGAATATAAAAGCTCTGACTTTGCCCTGTATGTATGATGACTTCAGTGTGCAAGGTAAGTTTAATATTTGTAAAAACTACTTTAAAAAATTTCCCCTAGCAGTTGTTAGGCCATACTTTGTAACTGATTTCAGCTATGTACATGGAATAGCTTAGACTGAAATGCCAGGTATATGTATTGGCTTCAGTGTATGACCCTTAATTGTTAAGCTATGAAGTTAAAATTGTATTGAACTGGCAGTCAGACGAAGAATTTGTAGAGAAGTGTTGGTCTGTATAGTGATATTAAGTGGGATTCATTGTGATGCCTCTGCATTTATTCTATTGCCTCAACTGTTACTTGAAGATGGCATGCTATATAATTTAGCCTGTGGTATCAGTGATAGAAATGACACCTTTCTAAAGAAGGGGTTTATCATATAACATGCTGCTTCTTGAGGGCTTGCGCTTGTAGGATTGCATTCCCTTCTGCTGCGCCATCTTTTTTTAATATATCTAGCTATTGGTCCTGGTTACTTTTTTTTTCTTCCTTCTCTGTGGACCACAGTAAGCCTTAGTTTAGAGTAGTCACTTCTGGAGCAGGGTAACTTAGAAGTTAGAGTGATGAGAAGTACTTTGCATGTATGAGTTAGGAAGGTGTTTTGCAGGTATGTTACAGGCTTACTTTAAACCATTTAACTTATGCTCCAAAGTAACTGTAATTTAATGTTAGTAGAATAGCAAATTATGAATAGCTTTAATTGTATGTTTAAAGTCATATGTTCACAAGCTTAAATCTGGATATCAGAACTTAAGCAATTCTTGAAATGTATGAATGTCTCCTTAATATACTGATTCAAAAGCAAAAAAAAAAGAAGAGACTGGAGAGCTCTCTCTCAATCTCTTTTCCCTCTCCCTCTCTTCTCTATGAGGATGCAGCAAGAAGGCAGTCATCTGAAAGCCAGGAAGAGAACCCTCACTAGAACTTGACCATGCTGCCCCCTGATCTTGGACTTCCCAGCCTCCAGAACTGTGAGAAATAAATGTTGTTTAAGCCACACAATCTATGCTATTTTTTTATAGCAGCCTGAATTAACTAAGACAATTCCTTTTTCCATACAATATTCCTGAGAAGCAGGTGGTTTTCTTCCATTTACCAGTGATGAAACTAAAGGCCAGAAGAGTTTAAAAATTTTTATAAGTAATGGGCTGTAGAGATGGATTCCAACCGAAGTCTATGTGACACCAAGATCTGTGTATATTCTATCATACCAGGTTGTCTTCTTTCTACTTTACTACTAACAGTGTGACTATTGGCAAATCACTTGCCTGCCATGAAACTCTAGTTAGACAATCCCTTAGCTCCCTTCCCTTGAATTGTGAGCTTCCATGATTCTGACTCACAGTAACTAGTTAAAAGCATCATAGTGAGTGACGTCAGCAAGATGGTGGAGTAAGAGACCCCAGCCTACATCTCCCCACAAGGATCAACATTTAGACGGATATTTACAAACAAAACATACTTGGAGAGCTCTGGAGTCTACTTAAGACACTTCAAAAACATAATGAAACAAAAAACTTGAGACACTTCAAAAACATATTGAAACAAAAAACTTTCCCGCACAAAAAGGGAAGGAAAATAGTTTCATTTTTACCTGCATCATCCCATCCCCCAACCTGGCCTTGCTCAGTGCCAAGAAGAAACTCCCTGGCTACAAAGAGTTCCCCTCACAGGGAAAGAAAGAGTAGGGTGAACAATCAGCTTCCCCAGCTTTTTGGGGCAACCCAAGAAGACCCTGCCTTGGGATCAAACAAAAATGAAACCACAACATACCAAAACTTACGGGTTGCAGCAAAAGCAGTGATGAGAGGGACATTTATAGGGATAAATGCCTACATTAAGATAAAAGAAAGATCTCAAATAAACAACCTCACTTTATACCTTAAGGAACTAGAAAAAGAACAAACTGAGCTGAAAGTTAGCAGAAGGAAGGAGATAACAAAAATCAGAGCAGAAATAAATGAAACAAAGAATAGAAAAATAATAGAAAAGATCAATGAAACTAAGAGTTGGGTTTTTGAAAAGATAAACAAAACTGACAAAACTTTAGTTGCACTTACCAAGAAAAAGAGAACAACTCAAATAAATAAAATTACAAATGAAAAAGGAAACATTACAACTGATACAACAGAAATAGAAAGGATCATAAGAGACTACTATGAACAATTACATACCAACAAATTGGACAACCTTGAAGAAATAGATAAATTCCTAGAAACATAACCTACCAAGTCTTAATCATGAAAAAACAGAAAATCTGATCAGACCAATAACAAGTAAGGATATTGAATCAGTAACCAAAACTTCTCAACAAACAAAAGCCCAGGACCAAAAGGCTTCATGGATAAATTCTATGAAACTCTTTCCCAAAAAATTGAAGAGAAAGTTAACACTTCCAAAGTCATTTTACAAGGCCAGCATTACCCTGATACCAAAGCCAGATAAGGATACTACAAGAAAAGAAAACTACAGGCCAACATCCCTGATAAATACAGACGCAAAAATTCTCAACAAAATACTAGGAAACCAAATTCAAGAGCTCATTAAAAGGATAATACAGCACAATCAACTGGGATTTATCCCTGGGGGGCAAAGCTGTTTCAGTATACGCAAATCAGTAAATGTGATACACCATATTACTAGAATGAGAGACAAAAATCATATGACCATCTGAATAGATGCAGAAAAGGCATTTGACAAAATACAACATCCTTTCATGATAAATATTCCCAACACATTGGGTATAGAAGGAATGTACCTCAACATAATAAAGGCCATATACAAAAAACCCATAGCTAACATCATACTCAATGGTGAAAAGTTGAACGCTTTCCCTCTAAGATCAGGAACAAAACAAGGCTGCCTGTGCTAACCACTTCTATCCAATATAATACTGAAAGTCCTAGTCAGAACAATCAAGCAAGAAAAAGAAATAAAAGGCATCCAAATCAAAAAGAAAGGATTAAAATTATCTGTTTGTTGATTACATAATCTTGTATAAAGAAAATTCTAAAGACTCCACAACATAAACAAAACAAAAACCTGCCATACCTAATAAACGTCGTAAAGTTTCAGGATACAAAATGAACATACAAAAATCAATGGATTCTATACACTGACAATGAACTATCTGAAAAGAAATAAAGGAAATAATCCCATTTTACAACAGCATCAAAAATAATAAAATGCTTAGGAATAAATTTAAACATGGAAATGTAAGATCTATACACAGGAAACCATAAGACGTTGAAGAAAGAAACTGAAGAAGACAAAAACACATTGAAAGATAGCTCATATTCATGGACTGGAAGAGTTAATATCGTTTAAATGTCCATACTACCCAAAGTAATCTACAGATTACATACAACTTCTATCAAAATTCCAATGCCATATTTCACAGAAATAGAAAAAAAAATGCTAAATTTCACATGGAACAAAAAAGACCCCAAATGGCTAAAGCAATCTTTGAGAAAGAACAAAGTTGGAAGCATCACACTTTCTGATTTCAAACTGAAGTACAAAGCAATATTAATCAAAACAGTATCATACTGGCCTCAAAATAGACATATAGACCAATGGAACAGAATTGAGAGCCCAGAAATAAATACATGCATATATGTTCAACCAATATTTGACAAGGTATCCAAGAATAATACTCAATAAGGAAAAAATAGTTTCTTCAATAAATGGTGCTGAGAAAACTGGATATCCACATTCAAAACAATGAAATTGGACCCTTCTCTTACACCACTCACAAAAATTAACTTGAAATGGATTAAGGATGTAAAACTCCTAGAAGAAACATAAGATGAAAAGCTCCTCAAGGGCTTCCCTGGTGGCTCAGTGATTGAGAGTCCACCTGCCGATGCAGGGGACGCTGGTTCATGCCCCGGTCCGGGAGGATCCCACGTGCCACGGAGCGGCTGGGCCCGTGAGCCATGGCCGCTGAGCCTGAGCGTCCAGAGCCTGTGCTCCGCAACGGGAGAGGCCACAGCAGTGAGAGGCCCGCGTACCGCAAAAAGAAAAAAAAAAAAGCTCCTCGACATCGTTCTTAGTAATGCTTTTTTTGGATATGACACCAAAAACACAAGCAATAAAAGTGAAAATTAACAAGTGGGACTACATCAAACTTAGAAGCTCCTGTACACCAAAAGGCAATCAACAAAATGAAAAGGCAACCTGAAAAATGGCAGAAAATACTTGCAAGCCATATATACATCTGATAAAGGGCTAAGATCCAAAATATAAGGAATTCATACAACTCAGTAGCAAAAAAAAAAATACCTGCTTTAAAAAATGGGCAGAGGACTTGAATAGACATTTTTCCAAAGAAGACATACAAATGGCCAACAAGTACATGAAAAGGTACATGATTAACCATCAGGGAAATGCAAATCAATACCACAGCGACATACACCACCTACCTGTTAGATTGGCTATTATCAAAAGGACAAGTGGTAACAAATGCTGGCCAGGATGAGGAGAAAATGAAATCCTGGTGCACTGTTGGTAGGAGTGTAAATTGGTACAGCCACTGTGGAAAACATTATGGAGTTTCCTCAAAAACTTAAAAATAGAACTACCATGTGATCCAGCAATCCCACTTTGGGTATATACCCAAAGAAGATGAAATCAGGATTTCTAAGAGATATCTGCACTCCCATTTTCACTGCAGTATTATTTACAATAGCTAAGACATGGAAACAACCTGTGTCCTCTGATAGATGAATGGATAAGGACGATGTGATACACACACACACACACACACACACACATACACACACACACACAGGAATATTATTCAGCAATAAAAAGAAGGAAATCCTGCCATTTGCAACAACATGGATGGACCTTGAGAGCATTATGCTACGTGAGATAAGGCAGACAGAGAAAGGCAAATATTGTATGATCTCAGTTATAAATAGAACATAAAAACATTAAATGCACGGAAACAAAGAGTAGAATGATGGTTGCCAGGTGTTTAGGGATGAGGGAAATGGGAAATGTTGGTCAAAGGGTACAAACTTTCAGTTATAAGATGAATAAGCTCTGGGGATCTAATACATGGTGACTATAGTTAACAAAACTGTATTGTGTACTCGAAAGTTGCTGTGAGAGCACAGCTTTAATGTTCTCATCATAACAACAAAGTTGTAATTATATGAGGTAAAGGATGCATTAACTAAGTTTATTGTGATAAACATTCACAAAATATACGTCTCAAATCATCACATTGTACACCTTAAACTTACACAATGTTATATGTCAATTTTATCTCAATGAAGCCTAAAATACAGTAAAAGTGTCATAGTAATTGAAGCAAGAAAAAAGAACCTCTTTTTCTCTTTCTTTTTAAACTAGAAAAAAAACTACATAACTTTTAAAATATATAAAAAGAAAGTTAAATTAGTTTCCTAGGGCTTCTATAACAAATTAACACAAATTGGGTCACTCAAAAAAACAGAAATTTATTCTCTCATCTCTTGAAGCTAGAGGTCCAAAACCAAGGTGGTAGCCAGGTTCACTTCTTCTAGAGGCTGTAAAGGAAGATATGTCTGTGCCTCTGCATAGCTTCTAGTGGTTGCTGGCAATTCTTGGCATTCTTTGACTTATAGATGCATCACTCCAATCTCTGCCTCTGTCTTTATGTTGTTCTTCCTGTGTGTCTGTGTCCGAATTTCCCTCTGCTTGTAAGGACATCAGTCATTGGACTAGGGCCCATCCTAATCCAGTATGACCTCATTTTAACTTGCTGACATCCACAAAGATGATTTAGAAATAAGGTCACATTCACAAGTACTGGGATTAGGACTTGAACATATCTTTTGGGGCAACAGAATTCAACCCATAACAGGGAGAAACTACTTACCATGTACTCCTGGACCCTAAAGCCAGAGTTAAGTGAGTCAGAGTCAGGTGAAAGGTTAAGGTAGGACACCATTAGGGATGTAGGGTGGTGCAGAGATCCTGGGAGAGAATGATGAGTCAGCACAGGGAATCATGAATAGTTGCAGAGCATGCTTTCCAAGGCAAGAGTTTTTAATTTTAGGTAAAACTGGGTTGGTTCCCTATCTCCTAAGAAGAGGACAAGGAACTAGAGGTAACAGAAAAAGGAGAGAGAGGTAGAGGAAGGCAGTTATATTAAGGAAACAAAAATTAAAGTTAGACTGATGATTTAAAGGAAATAGAGGCCAAAGCTTCATAAGCATTAAGTATAAATATTCAAAGCAAATATAAGTCAATAATGCTATGCCAAACAGTTCACATAGAAAATCAAAACTGTATCACTTAGTAAAAATGTGAATGTAGTTTTAATGAGTCACTGAATAAATACATTCTCATGAATTACTCCCATTTTTGAGCATACTATTTGCTGGAAAATCAGTCTCAAGATAATTGTACACAAACAGAAGGGGCCAAGGAAAAACCCCAGGCACTAACTCTCTAAAACTGTGGAAACTATAAATGAGTAAAACTTTGTTCTTGGGATTACTTATAGTTGTAATGACTGCTTTATTCAGTCTTTGGTCTCCCTTCATTTCCCTTTTGATGGCTCCACAAATCAGTGACAGCTACAGCATTTCTGCTGAGGCAGCACCTTTCCCCCAACTGATCTCATAATATCTGAGAGAATATTTGGAACTTCATACACTCCTTGATATGCAAAAAAAGACCTTATTTTCAAGTGCCTCAAGCCAAGACAAGGATTGCATAAATCATGTGACACAGAATAGAGAGGACAAATAAAATACTCTATAGGATTAAAGTTTAAATATTTGTGCCAGAAAATATTACCATTGATCTTTGGAATCTTGAGAACAAAGATTTAACCGTATATTTACTTGAATCCTTGACACTGTATTTTCTACACCAAGTAAAGCAGCATGAAAGAAAACCATCAGCAATAGCAGAATAAAATGAAAGGCAAAGAGGGAAATGGACATTTGCTCCCTTCATGATGAAAATAAAAAGTAGAGATTTGTTAAATGAATTCAGAATGTGCAAGTCTCTGTTCCATTAAATTCTTTATTATCTTCTCTTCCTCTTTCCTTCTGACCAAAAGTCTTTACACCATCTTTACAACTGGTTCTGTGAGACAATGGATCTGAGGAGTACAAAGTAGACTGTAAACGAAGTAAACGAAGTATAGTAAACGAAGGAGAGAGGCTTTTGTGGATGCTTTCAAATGGCATTTGGATTCATAATCGGTTTCTTTTCTAAATATAGAAATATAATCATTCCTCTGTCTTGTAAGACAACTATTATCGCACTGATCACAAAACTGAAACTAGTTACCACTTTGAAAAACCCTGAAACGGGCTAAAATAAGGTAGAAGGCAATGGGGTAGCTTTTCCGAAGACACATCATACATAAATTGCTGTACTATTAAAAAATCATGGTGACACCTTTTCCTCCTCAATTGAAAAAAAAGTTTCTTTGACTACTAGAGAGAATATACAATATGCACTCTACTTGTAAGATTTTCAGATCCCTAAAAATACTACTCATTAGAGCAAAGCATTTTTCCCATTATGTCAGGAGTTCAGGCTCACATCAATAGACAAATTTGTGTTGTTTTACCTGGATACTTGAATAGCTCCAAGCAAAAGCAACCATCATACTGGTACATTACTCTTCCCCCCTAAAATTTAGCTGTGAATAAGATGCTTCAGAACTTCCATCAGGACATTCCATGATACAGTCTTAAAATGAACAAATTTTTGCAATAACATGAATAATTTTTGTAAACAAGAGGGCAGCAAGCCTGGGGAGATGAGTGAACCTGTTCCTCTGGACCTAATTGCTTGGCTGCAATCTCATTTTCCATCACACTTTATTTAACTTTTCTTTACTTATATCACATAAATTAACTCAGCAGCCATGCAGAATAATTTTGCTTCATTTAGACCTAAATTAATGAGCGTGATCACAAAGCCATGTGTACAATTTCAATGAAGATACACTATAATTATTCCATTGTACGGGTTAGCATTTCAGCCGTGTATTAATGTATTTTGAATGCATAATATATGATGCTCTTGTGGTCTTCTGCCATAACACTCTACTGAAAAATGTCCTCCAGTTAAGAATTGCTAAAATAAATTATTAAACACAAAGGAAAGAAAAAGAAAGGGGGAAAAATCGGGAAGAAAAAAGAAATGACAAAGGGAGAAGTACGCTCCCAGGAATTCATTTCCTCATATAAATTTTATTTCCACATCGCTTCATTAAGTAATGCATTAAGTTGTGCAACAATAGATCATATTTTTTTCTCAGCATTTAAGTGAGGGGCTTTGCAGATAGGGAACTCTGGGCATTTGAGCATATGTAAGAAATGGAGAACAGAAATCACAAAAGAACACAGGCACTTATGTCTGCAGTCAGTCATGAGTTATGCCAGTATCAGCTTGAGACCATGAATTATTTTTGCCCACGCCATACAGATCATGGAGCCGTACTCAGGAAACATTACACCCTTAGGGCAGGCAATTATATGTTTTTAGGATTAATCCCAAACAAGACAATGTTTCAGAAGTAGACAAATTCTCTTTTGAAGAGCTTTTAGTTATAAAAAGTCATTTTTTCTTCCCGACCCTTAACGCCTTCTAACCCCCCTCCTTTTCCCCTACTTTATAAAAGGTATAAAATACTGCATCCACCTGCTAACGCTCACAGACCAATAACTTTAATTTCTGGCACTTACTTACAGGCTGAATAGACCCATCCACACCTGCTTTCCCCTTAATTAGCTGGCTATCTAAAGGCTGCAGATTGGAGGCTGCCAGCTTCCTCAACTAGGGAAGATCATTTAGTGGCTGATGTAAGAGAACAGGAGGTGGGGAAAGGAGGAAACAGGATCTTTCTCTTTTTTTTTAACATCTTTATTGGCGTATAATTGCTTTACAACGGTGTGTTAGTTTCTGCTTTATAACAAAGTGAATCAGTTATACATATATCCCCATAACTCTTGCATCTCCCTGCCACCCACCCTCCCTATCCCACCCCTCTAGGTGGTCACAAAACACCGAGCTGATCTCCCTATGCTATGCGGCTGCTTCCCACTAGCTATCTATTTTACGTTTCGTAGTGTATATATGTCCATGAGACTCTCTCACTTCGTCCCAGCTTACCCTTCCCCCTCCCTGTATCCTCAAGTCCATTCTCTAGTAGGTCTGTGCTTTATTCCTGTCTTGCCCCTAGGTTCTTCATGACCTTTTTTTGGTTTTTTTTTTTAGATTCCATATATATGTGTTACCATACAGTATTTGTTTTTCTCTTTCTGACTTACTTCACTCTGTATGACAGACTCTAAGTCCATCTATCTCACTACAAATAACTCAATTTCATTTCTTTTTATGCCTGAGTAATATTCCATTCCATATACGTGCCACAGCTTCTTTATCCATTCATCTGTTGATGGACACTTAGGTTGCTTCCATGTCCTGGCTATTGTAAATAGAGCTGCAATGAACATTTTGGTACATGACTCTTTGAATTATCGTTTTCTCAGGGCATATGCCCAGTAGTGGGATTGCTGGGTCGTATGTTAGTTCTATTTTTAGATTTTTAAGAAAGCTCCATACTGTTCCCCATACTGCCTGTATGAATTTACATTCCCACCAACAGTGGAAGAGGGTTCCCTTTTCTCCACACCCTCTCCAGCATTTACTGTTTGTAGATGTTTTGAAGATGGCCATTCTGAGCGGTGTGAGATGATATCTCATTGTAGTTTTGATCTGCATTTCCCTAATGATTAATGATGTTGAGCATTCTTTCATGTGTTTGTTGGCAATCTGTATATCTGCTTTGGAGAAATGTCTATTTAGGTCTTCTGCCCATTTTTGGATTGGGTTGTTTGTTTTTTGGTATTGAGCTGCATGAGCTTCTAGTATATTTTGGAGATTAATCCTTTGTCAGTTGCTTCATTTGCAAATATTTTCTCCCATTCTGAGGACTGTCTTTTCATCTTGTTTATGGTTTCCTTTGCTGTGCAAAAGCTTTTAAGTTTCATTAGGTCGCATTTGTTTATTTTTGTTTTTATTTCCATTTCTCTAGGAGGTGCGTCAAATAGGATCTTGCTGTGATTTATGTCATAGAGTGTTCTGCCTATGTTTTCCTCTAAGGGTTTGATAGTGCCTGGCCTTACATTTAGGTCTTTAATCCATTTTGAGTTTATTTTTGTGTATGGTGTTAGGGAGTGTTCTAATTTCATTCTTTTACATGTAGCTGTCCAGTTTTCCCAGCACCACTTATTGAAGAGACTGTCTTTTCTCCACTGTATATTCTTCCCTCCTTTATCAAAGATAAGGTGACCATATGTGTGTGGGTTTATGTCTGGGCTTTTTATCCTGTTCCATTGATCTATATTTCTGTTTTTGTGCCACTACCATACTGTCTTGATTACTGTAGCTTTGTAGTATAGTCTGAAGTCAGGGAGCCTGATTCCTCCAGCTCCGTTTTTCATTTCAAGATTGCTTTGGCTATTCGGGGTCTTTTGTGTTTCCACACAAATTGTGAAATTTTTTGCTCTAGTTCTGTGAAAAATACCACTGATAGTTTCATAGGGATTGCATTGAATCTGTATTTTGCTTTGGGTAGTAGACTCATATTCACAAAGTTGATTCTTCCAATTCGAGAACATGGTATATCTCTCCATCTCTTTGTGTCATCTTTAATTCGTTCATCAGTGTCTTATAATTTTCTGCATACAGGTCTTTTGTCTCCTTAGGTGGGTTTATTCCTAGATATTTTATTCTTTTTGTTGCAGTGGTAAATGGGAGTGTTTTCTGAATTTCACTTTCAGATTTTTCATCATTAGTGTATAGGAATGCCAGAGATTTCTGTGCATTAATTTTGTATCCTGCTACTTTACCAAATTCATTGATTAGCTCTAGTAGTTTTCTGGTAGCATCTTGAGGATTCTCTATGTATAGTATCATGTCATCTGCAAACAGTGACAGCTTTACTTCTTCTTTTCTGATTTGGATTCCTTTTATTTCTTTTTCTTCTATGATTGCTGTGGCTAAAACTTCCAAAACTATGTTGAATAATACTGGTGAGAGTGGGCAACCTTGTCTTCTTCCTGATCTTAGTGGAAATGCTTTCAGTTTTTCACCACTGAGGACGATGTTGGCTGTGGGTTTGTCATATATGGCCTTTATTATGAGGGGAAAGTTCCCTCTATGCCTACTTTCTGGAGAGTTTTTATGATAAATGGGTGTTGAATTTTGTCGAAAGCTTTCTCTGCATCTATTGAGATGATCATATGGTTTTTCTCCTTCAATTTGCTAATATGGTGTATCACATTGATTTGCGTATATTGAAGAATCCTTGCATTCCTGGGATAAACCCCACTTGATCTTGGTGTAAGATCCGTTTATCTGTTGTTGGATTCTGTTTGCTAGTATTGTGTTGAGGATTTTTGCATCTATGTTCATCAGGGATATTGGCCTGTAGTTTTCTTCCTTTGTGACATCTTTGTCTGGTTTTGGTATCAGGGTGATGGTGGCCTTGTAGAATGAGTTTGGGAGTGTTCCTCCCTCTGCTATATTTGAGAAGAGTTTGAGAAGGATAGGTGATAGCTCTTCTCTAAATGTTTGATAGAATTCGCCTGTGAAGCCATCTGGTCCTGGGCTTTTGTTTGTTGGAAGATTTTTTTTTTTTTTTTTTTTTTTTTTTTTTTTTTTTTTGCGGTACACGGGCCTCCCACCGTTGTGGCCTCTCCCGTTGCGGCGCACAGGCTCCGGACGCACAGGCTCAGCGGCCATGGCTCACGGGCCCAGCCGCTCCGCGGCATGTGGGATCCTCCCGGACCAAGGCACGAACCCGTGTCCCCTGCATCGGCAGGCGGACTCCCAACCACTGCGCCACCAGGGAAGCCCTGTTGGAAGATTTTTAATTACAGTTTCAATTTCAGTGCTTGTGATTGGTCTGTTCATATTTTCTCTTTCTTCCTGGTTTAGTCTCGGAAACTTGTGCCTTTCTAAGAATTTGTCCCTTTCTTCCAGGTTGTCCATTTTATTGGCATATAGTTGCTTGTAGTAATCTCTCATGATCCTTGGTATTTCTGCAGTGTCAGTTGTTACTTCTCCTTTTTCATTTCTAATTCTATTGATTTGAGTCTTCTCCTGTATTTTCTTGATGAGTCTGGCTAGTGGTTTATTAATTTTGTTTATCTTCTCAAAGAACCAGCTTTTAGTTTTATTGATCTTTGCTATTGTTTCATTTCTCTTTTATTGATTTCTGATCTGATCTTCATGATTTCTTTCCTTCTGCTACCTTTGGGGTTTCTTTGTTCTTCTTTCTCCAATTGCTTTAGGTGTAAGGTTAGGTTGTTTATTTGAGATGTTTCTTGTTTCTTAAGGTAGGATTGTATTGCTATAAAATTCCCTCTTAGAACTGCTTTTGCTGCAACCAATAGGTTTTGCGTCGTTGCATTTTCATTGTCATTTGTTTCTAAGCATTTTTTGAGTTCCTCTTTCATTTCTTCAGTGATCTCTTGGTTATTAAGTAGTGTATTGTTTAGCCTCCATGTGTTTGTATTTTTTACAGAATTTTTCCTGCAGTTGATACCTAGTCTCATAGCTCTGTGGTCGGAAAAGATACTTGATATGATTCAATTGTTTTAAATGTACCAAGGCTTGATTTGTGACCCAAGATATGATCTATCCTGGAGAATGTTCCATGAGCACTTGAGAAGAATGTGTATTCTGTGGTTTTTAGATGGAATGTCATACAAATATCAATTAAGTCCATCTTGTTTAATGTATTATTTAAAGCTTGTGTTTCCTTATTTATTTTCATTTTGGATGATCTGTCCATTGGTGAAAGTGGGGTGTTAAAGTCCCCTACTATGATTGTGTTACTGTCGATATCCCCTTTCATGGCTGTTAGTATTTGCCTTATGTATTGAGGTGCTCCTATGTTGGGTGCATAAATATTTACAATTGTTATATCTTCTTCTTGGATTGATCCCTTGATCATTATGTACTGTCCTTCTTTGTCTCTTGTAATAGTCTTTGTTTTAAAGTCTATTTTGTCTGATAGGAGAATTGCTACTCCAGTTTTCTTTTGATTTCCATTTGCATGGAGTATCTTTTTCCATCCCCTCACTTTCAGTCTCTATGTGTCCATAGGTCTGAAGTGGGGGTTTTGTAGAGAGCATATATACGCGTCTTGCTTTTGTATCCATTCAGCCAGTCTATGTCTTTTGGTTGGAGCATTTAATCCATTTACATTTAAGGTAATTATTGATATGTATGCTCCTATTCCCATTTTCTTAATTGTTTTGGGTTTGTTATTGTATGTCTTTTCCTCCTCTTGTGTTTCCTGCCTAGAGAAGTTCCTTTAGCATTTGTTGTAGCGTTGGTTTTGTGGTGCTGAATTCTCTTAGCTTTTGCTTGTCTGTAAGGTTTTTAATTTCTCCATCAAATCTGAATGAGATCTTTGCTGGGTAGAGTAATCTTGGTTGTAGGTTTTATCCTTCATCACTTTAAATATGTCCTGCCAGTCCCTTCTGGCTTGCAGAGTTTCTGCTGAAAGATCAGCTGTTAACCTTATGGGGATTCCCTTGTGTGTTATTTGTTGTTTTTCCCTTGCTGCTTTTAATATTTTTTTCTTTGTATTTAATTTTTGATAGTTTGATTAATATGTGTCTTGTCATGTTTCTCCTTGGATTTATCCTGTATGGGACTCTCTGTGCTTCCTGGACTTGATTAACTCTTTCCTTTCCTATATTAGGGATGTTTTCAACTATAATCTCTTCTAATATTTTCTCAGTCCCTTTCTTTTTCTCTTCTTCTTCTGGGAACCCTATAATTCGAATGTTGGTGTGTTTAATGTTGTCCCAGAGGTCTCTGAGACTGTCCTCAGCTCTTTTCATTCTTTTTTCTTTATTCTGCTCTGCAGTAGCTATTTCCACTATTTTATCTTCCAGGTCACTTATCCGTTCTTCTGCCTCAGTTATTCTGCTATTGATCCCTTTTAGAGTAGTTTTAATTTCATTTATTGTGTTGTTCATTGTTGCTTCTTTCCTCTTTAGCTTTTCTAGTTCCTTGTTAAATGTTTCTTGCATTTTCTCTATTCTATTTCCAAGATGTTGGATCATCTTTACTATCATTATTCTGAATTCTTTTTCAGGTAGACTGCCTATTTCCTCTTCATTTGTTTGGTCTGGTGGGTTTTTGCCTTGCTCCTTCATCTTCTGTGTGTTTCTCTGTCTTCTCATTTTGCTTAACTTACTGTGTTGGGGTCTCCTTTTCTCAGGCTGCAGGTTCATAGTTCCCATTGTTTTTGGTGTCTGTTCCCAGTGGCTAAGGTAGGTTCAGTGGGTTGTGTAGGCTTCCTGGTGCAGGGGACTAGTGCCTGTATTCTGGTGGATGATGCTGGATCTTATCTTTCTGGTGTGCAGGTCCATATCTGGTGGTGTGTTTTGGGGTGTCTGTGGCCTTATTATGATTTTAGGCAGCCTCTCTGCTAATGGATGGGGTTGTGTTTCTGTCTTGCTAGTTGTTTGGCATAGGGTGTCCAGCACTGTAGCTTGCTGGTCGTTGAGTGGAGCTGGGTCTTGGTATTGAGATGGATATCTCTGGGAGATTTTCGCCATTTGATATTCCATGGAGCTGGTAGGTGTCTTGTGGACCAGTGTCCTGAACTTGGCTCTCCCACCTCAGATGCACAGCCCTGACACCTGGCTGGAGCACCAAGAGCCTGTCATCCACATGACTTTCTCACTCCAACAGCCAGTCACCATTCGGACCACGTCCACTCCGCTCCCCAGTGCCCCTGCCCCCAGCACGGGACACCTGGGGGAAACTTTCCCCTTGCCCCTCAATGCAAACTTGGCTGCCCCTCCAGCGCCTGCAAACCATCCTAAGGATCTTTCTTTTAGAGAAACCAGAGAGGGAAACATTAGTGCAAAAGGGGTAATCATTCATGAAGAATAAGGGAGTAAATATACATATATATATATTATTACATATATTATTATATATACAGAATATATATTATGATATATATGTATATTTTTTAAGCAGCTTGAAGCCAGAAAAATAAACAGCAGCCCTTACTTAGCAGTGATACAATCACTTCTACTTAAGAACATCTGAAATCTTCCATGGTATCAAACTTTCTTCCAAATTTATTACCTAAGACAGCACCCTATATATCCTGGAAGAGGTGAAGAAAGTGACCCCTAATAGAGGAAAAATAACTCATTTGGGGTGAGAAACCCTCAGGGCTCTAGACTTCACTCTGCCACTGACCCATCACTAGAATTTGGATAAGACGCATAACTAGGTTGCCTCAGGGTCCTCATGTGTAACGTGTGGGAATGAATATGATGGTCTCTATTCTTCCTTGACTTGAATATCCTGCTATTATTTCAGCCCCTCTCTTCAACGGAACTACCACTGAAGCTACCCAGAGAGGCAGGGGAAAAACATAAAATAATAGTGTATTGTAAAACTTCGTCACTTTTCACATGACTGGAATGTTTGAAAACTTTCAAACCAAAACAGGTGAATTTTAGAGCTTAGAGGAAAATTTAATGATGAACTACTTCAACTTTCTCACAGTACAGATGAGAAAACCAAGGCCTACAGTGATTTCTCCCGGCATCACAGAGCACAGTTAAGACTAGAAATCAAGTTCACCTGCCTACCTGCACAAATAACTGGTGATTTGGTAGTGGAAAAAAATCTGACCGTACACATGTGTCCTTAAGTTTGCACCAAAATAAAACTGCAGTCATTAGAAGAGCATGCTGCATGCTAAAATTTAGGTACAAGTTTATCTTTCCATCACATAGTTTACAATCTTTTATATATGCAGTGGGTGCTCAATATAAATTTGGTGTAAATAAAAATATACTCTCCAAAGGCCCTTCCAGATTCGTACTAGACCAGCATACCTGTATGCTCCAGATATTCTGCAAGCATAGGTTCCATTTCCCTCAAGTTAATTATCAAACTCCTCACCATGACCTAGAAGGCCTTGTTGAGCTGACCACTGCCTCACTTCTGCAGCTTTATCTCTACCTGTTGCTCACCCCCAGAAAACTGTATCTTTCAATCATATTGACCTATTTGCAGTTTCACAGGCACAATCCATTCTCTCTCATTTCTCCACTTCCCCTCACATTTTCACCTGCACTCATTTCCTATTCATCTTTCAAGTTCTGTATTTCACATCACTTCTTCCAAAAAGCCTTATATTTGACCCTCCTATGACCAAGTTAGTTGACACTACCAAGTTAGTGGATGCTGGTGCTTACTTCCACCTAGTAATTACTTCACTATATTGTACTTGCATTTCATTCATCTGTCTCTGCCACCATACAGTAAGCTTGTTAAGAGAAGGAATTTTCTTCTTCTCCATCAAATGCCCCACAGTGCTTAGCACTGTGATAGATGCTCAAAAAATATTTGTCAAATAAATTAATATCAAGATAGCTGAAATTATTATTATATTACTATGAATTCCTTTGTTATGGGTATTGAAAGAACTGAACATGTGTCCTTACAATTTCCATAACAAAGTGTTAAAAGTCTTTTCCTTTATACTCATCGACCCATTGACTTTCCCAGGATCCTTCGAGCATCCTCAAATTTATGAGATTTACTAACTGAGGTATGAATGCAGGGCTGTTGGCTAGGATCACTCAACCACTGAATATTTTCTATTGCATTTCAGTCTTGTATAATAGTCAGTTCTAATTTTCCCCGGAGTGTACTGAAGAGAGTGCTTAGGAGCTAAATTCTGGAGCCCGACTACCTGAATTGAGTCTGTGCTGTGCCACTTAATGTAACCTCAAGCAAGTTGCTTCACCTCTCACTATGTCTCAATTTCCTCATCTGTAAAATAATAATATCAGTACCTATTTCACAGAGCCATTGGTGTTAAATTAGTTAATATTTGTAAAAATCTTACCACAAGAGGAATTGTTCAAATGCTTTCTTAACATTTTTGTGATGATAATGATCATCATAATCATTATCCCTAAGCATTTTATACAAGTTACCTCATTTAATCTTCACAACAATTCAATGAAGGAGTTATCATCTCAATTACAAATTAATACATGAAAGTTTGTAAAGTCTGAACTATTGGATGTTGCAAAAGTTGTATCTGTAAACGTCAAGATTCTACTATATATCTTTTCCCCACCTCACCTCTACCCTCTAAAGATAACTGCTCCTCAAACATCTTTATTCTATTAAAGTTAATATGATTCTCTGAGTTACCCACAAACACAAAGCCTTGGAATTATCTTCAATTTACCTCTCAGCCCAACATGCAGCCAATTCTCTTCTTTAATATCTCTTGCTTCCCTCTCACCTTTTCATCCCTACTTCTGCCCTCTTCACTCAGGTCCCCACCATCTCAAAATTAGATGGCTGCACATTTAATAACTCTTCGTTTTAGTTTTAAAAGCACATCAATTTCATAGAAATAGAGCTCTACCTTCAGGTATGAAATTTTTTTAAAAAATTAATCCAATAAAAGTCAACCACAAACTTCTCCTGATTTTTGCATCTCCTCTGCAAACCCAATCAAAAAAAGTAAAATAAACCAGAAAAATAACACTCCATTCCAATGATTCCTACATCAACCACATCACACAGAAAGAGCTTCTGAAATAACCCAATTTGTCTGATTGGGAATGTAAACTCCACATCAAGTTGACTTCACACTTTCCTAGTAACTTATTTGTGCTTCGTTTTTTAGGATAGTTAAGCAAGAGGAGATGCTTACTTAGTGAAACGAATTAACTTCTCTTCTACAATTTGGTTTCCACTGTACTGATAGCTTTTTTAAGACCAATTATGCTCTGAGATATCAATAAACCTCTTTTCTCTGCAGCTCTTATAAATAAACAAATGAAAAGGAAGATCTATCTCAAGTCTCATTAAGGGTTTGTCAGTCTTCAGTTGGCTACGACTAACCTCCAGTTAGATTTTTCTGATTCTTGTGACCTCTTGGTCATGATAAACTAAGAAAGGAAAACAGTTCTATGGCTCATAAGGTGGAGAGGGTTCTGAAGAGCAATCCAGGGACTAAGCTCTGTGAGCTCACAACTCTAGGGCAGCCACAAAGTTTAAATTACCATCATAGCCTGACTGGATGTCCAATCTAGTAGACCAAATCCTATTTTATCTTCTTGGGAAGCATCTCAGAGCCAGAGATGTATTTCTATACTGTTCCCTGTATCAAACAGTACATCTCATGCACAGAGAACATACCCAACGTCTGCAGGCACTCAGTCTACAATTCAAACAGTACCTGTTTACTTTGTTAATTGTAAAATAAAGTGCACATTTTTAGAGGTGAGCGTCTCACTGAGGGTCTTTCTTGGGCCAACCCCTACCATGGCTGAATTCAGAGAATAATGATTCCTTTAGTTAATAATGACACCTTGAATCCACATAACTTCTCTCCACTCTAGACTCAAGATACTTTTTTACAGATACAGTGTTATTTATACTCAGAATATATCTGTGATCCAAGAGTGAACTGTGAAAACTTTGAAACCATGGAGTTAATCAAAACCATTTTCCCCAGATTTGAGCTTTAGGGTAAAGGAGAGAAAAGGAATAGAAATTTGAGAGGAAATAAAAATGGACATATCTTAGTATTTAAAGAAATCCTTTAAAATACATAAAGATATTTTATTTGAAGACATATGTTTCCTATAAAATTACTGCATTTGGTACAGTGACATATTAAAATTTTAAGATAGTAGAATCATGTAATAATTATAAAGTGATTATTGAAATTACTCAGCCTTTCTAAGTTAAGCCAATATTTAAGACATAGAGAAAATCCTACCAGAAGAAATTAATGCCTAATTTTAAAGAAAGAGAGAGAAGAAAAGTGAAAAAGAGTAAGATGTTTGGTTTTCTGGACTTAGTGTTAACCATTTAAAATGTTTCATTTTCATTGAATTTTCTAAGGAAAAAAAAAGACAGGGAATCTTCCTGAATACTCCTTTTTGCCATGGATGTTCTTTAAAATCATCTCTTATTCTGAACTGTCACCCTCAGAGGTCTCTGAGTCTTCTAATGTTCTCTTCTTTACATCTCCACAGTCTTTTGAAAACTGATGATTCTAAGACAAGAGTCTTTCAAAATGTCCCAATATGTGATATTTCTAAATGCAGACAAATTGCTTTCATGTTGCAAAAGATGAAATAAAAACCAGACTCAAGCAAGCAGGAGACTCAAGACTGGGTGGTGCAGAGCACTTGTTGCAGAAAGCCCTGGCTTGATAAACTCTCAGGCGATCCCTTGACTAAAGGCCTGAATGTGTGGTTTATTCTGTAACAAGACAATGAAACCTTTTGTTTCAAATCTAGTCAAATATGGTAGCAACCTATTTCTCCACTTCTCCTTTTGAAAAGGATACTACTACAGACTGTTCCGGATCTCTTCTGTTAGCCCTATATGAATCCACTGTGCACTTTTCTCCACTGTGTGTCCTGGGAGGCTGACCTGGACGGACCACTCCATCAGCAAGCTTCTCACACTCTGGCTGCTGGTTGGGTTCCCTGGGGAGAACCCATTAGAGTAGACAGGAAATCAGAGGGTAGACAGATATCAATGTAGACTATTCCATGAGCAAGCTTCTTACACTCTCTAACAGGAGAACCCATTCGTGTAGACAGGAAATCAGAAAGAGGAAAAGCTGAAGGTCAGGTACGCATTCACCCAGCTCTCTCTCTGCTGTCACCACAGGATGGATTAGTCCCTAGACTGAAGGTCACAGCTCCTGTCAAGCAGCCCTCTCCACCTAGTTCTCTCCCTTTCAGGGCTCTGAGAACCCCTCTAGTCATTCTGGACTGTACCTTGTGGTTTGTCTACAATCTGAACACACTGTTGTAAATCGCCCCCTTATTAAACTCTTCAAATTACCCAATATCCTGCCAGGACCTTAACTGACACAGATTGTATTCAACTCCCACTCTGAGAACAAATCAAGAGGATGAAGCCATAGCTACAGATCTCAAGTCAAGAAAAGGAAATCCACAGAGAAGACACAGCATCCTAGCTTGCGAAAAATAGTGCTGATCTCTGAAAGCTAGAAAGTGTCCAATTCATCTTTAAATGCTGTACTGCACTGTCTGCCTTTAAAACAGAATGAACATATAATGTTTCCTAACAAATAAAGCACAAAATAATTCTGAAAAAATGTCTTTAAAAGTAATTTAGTAGGGTTGAAATTCTAGGTAGCAAAATATAAAATACTTATCCTAATAATGGTTTTCGTAATTCTAGAGTATTTTTCCCATCGAGTACTATAGTACTTTAAAATATTTCCAGGGGAAACAGAAGAGAAATCTTGAAGTTTTTCCTCCCTCCTTGCCCATTAGTTTTTTTAAAGCTTTTCTGTTTCTAAATAGGTAGACATTTTTAACCTCATTTGAGAACTGGGAAAGCTGAGGCATGGAGAGATGGCACAGCTCACCAGTATTGGGAATAAACTTCCATCAAAGGTCATCCAACTCGTCTTAGAATTCATAACTCTCAGCCTACCTGCTGAAAACATATGAATATCATGACTCAAAGATAATATCAAGTAATTCCTGCTAGAAGTAATCCTCTGACCCACAGTGCTGATACACTTATTTCACACACACATTTTAATAGTCCATTTGGTCCCAATCCAAGACAGAGCCCAGAGCTATAGCCCTAAATGAATTCCCCTACACTTTTCATTTCTTCTAGGGAATTGGACTAATTATAGTGACTACTTTGGAGAGAGCAATAGTTTGAAAACATTTCCTGAGGGATACAAAAGTTGTTTTATTTCATAATTAGGCATTTCTGTCCCAGGGGCATTCTATAGTCATGGTTTGAAATAACAGCCATTATTTTATTACAATTTTCTATTTTTTGCACATAAAAATATTTAGAACATGTTTTTAGCTGAGTTTTATTAGTCATAATGCCAGGAAGAGCCTGGTGTTATGGATGATGAAATTATCTTTGAGGGCTTCCCTTTAGTGTTATTTCTTCCTTATAGTCTCAGTGTTTGGTACTAGAACTGAAATTTAAAGTGGAAATTGAATATTCTATCTGCTTGGGGAAGTGACCTGTACATGAGGATAAAGTGAACCCCACCCCTCTGTCTTCCCAATTCCTTAACCTTAATCAGCACTGTATCTTCTTTGCCACATGTACAGCTACTTATGCCTTGGGTAATGCTATATTAAGAAGAACTAGAAACATGGAATTGATTCAGTAGGCACAGAAGTAGCAATTTAAAAACAATTGACATTAAATAATGCCCTCATCAGGCAACTGGATTAAATTTCCCTCTTGGGGGATCTAATAACCACAAGGTTGTGTGCATGTACTGGCACACACATATATGTAGAAAACAGAATAATGAAGTCATGGAAACAGAAAGGATTGTCGAATATATCTAGGCAATTCTTTAATACAAAACAGGAGTCACCTCTATAATATCCATCAAGTTTTTGCAGAAATTCTTCTAGGGACAAGGCATAAGTTACCTTACAACACACACCACACTCATACTCTATGAGAATATTATTCTTTATGTAACGACAAAATCTTGTTTCCCCTTCACTTCTGTACACTGATACCAGTTCTTTCCTTTGGGGATAAATAGCAAAATCCTAAACTTTCTAATACATTATAGCCTTACAAGTGTCTGAAAAATAATTATCAAGTCATTCATAGTGAAGAATATCATTTTTTGCTAGCCAGTACCCATCCTTCTTCTTACCCTTCTTCTGGCAACAGCATCTAGTTTTCCTTTAGTGCCACACCTTCCTCACTCTTAATCCATGTGGTTTTTTGCAGGGGTTGGAGCTACACACTTCTGGAATGGGCAATAAACATATACAAATTTCCTGTCCCAATGGTCAGTTTATAACTGGGCATTTGACAAAAACTAAATCAATGAGACCCAATTCCACTTATTTTTTTACAGAACCTTTGAGAAAGAAAAGCTCTCTTTTTGCTTTGGGTTGTTAGTTTTAAAACGATGCAAACTCAAAGTTTCAGGCACCACCTCATGGAGAGGGTTTTCGCCTGAGAAGGAAGCCAAATAAATCAGAGCCAAAGATAGAGGAAAGAGATCAGACGACATGGTTTGAAACCTGGATATCAGCTGAACTCTATGCCAGGCCTAGTCCCGACCTTTTCAGTTATTTACATAAGTCAATCCATTTTACTTTTTGCATAAGTCGGTATGAGTCATCTCTAACCAAAAGAGTTCTGAGTAATATAGAGCTTTTCTGGATTTCATTCTTTCTAAGCACATCACAGTTCCTCCAACTATTCTTTAAATGACATGTCTTCCTAGCTTTTCACCAACTCAATAAACGCACTGCTTGACCTGTTCCAGTGAGAATGAGTTTCATAAACTCTTACCCAGAACTAAACCCAAATTATGAGATGTTTACCATTAACTGATCTGAATATGATAACTATCACCTCAACTCAATATTACATGAATAATATTGTGATGGTTAATTTTCTATGTCAATTTGGCTAGGATATGATACCTAGTTGTCTGGTTAAACACCAATCTAGATGTTGCTGTGAAGGGTAGACTTTGAGTAAAGCAGATTACCCTCCAAAATGTGGGTAAGCCTCATCCAATCCATTGAAGGCCTTAAAGAAAAGATGGAGGTCCCCATAAAAGAAAGGAATTCTGACTCCAGACTGCCTTCACACTCAAAACTGCAACACTGTCTCCTGCCAGAATTTCTAGCTTGCCTGATTTCAGACTTACCAGCCATCCACCAATTAATGCATGTATGTCTATGTGTGTGTCTGTGTCTATGTCTGTGTATACTACTGGTTCTGTTTTCTTCTACTCTGCTGATTCAAATAAGGATATAATACTCTTTCCTTATGTAGAGCTTTCAGACAATAAAGACACTCAACCCTTTTACTTGCATGAAGACTCCCATCTTGTAATTGCTCAATTCATTGTTTTAAACTAAGCTCTTTATACTTTATATGGAGGCCTACTTTCCATCAATTGAGATTCTTTTCTTAAAGATTCCTTCATCTGGCACATTCATTAAGGTTCCCAGATTGGGACCTACACACATTTGGTAAGAAGGCTTTGATCTCTTCATTCTAGTAATTAGAAAAATGTTCATTAAACTATACCTTATATTGGAGCCCTGCTGCACACAACTCAAGGCTCCCATCAATCAGTATCCTAGTGTATGAGCTCTTTAACCAGTCGTTAATCCACCTAACAGGATTATCACCCAGCCCAAACTTCTCCTTCTTGCCTGCAAGAATATAAAAGTTTCCAATGCATGCCCTGTGGAAATAAAATAGCCTATGTTCACAGAACTCTTTCCATCTTTGAATCTAATAACCTATGTAAAAATAGTTACTTTGACATAAATTGTTTGTGGACTCATTCTGGTTTTAAATGGTCAGTTTTTCTTTTGTGAAGAGTCCTGATAAACAATTCATCTAGAATTTTGCCAGAGTGCCATCAAAATACTAGCATAGGGACTTCCCTGGTGGCGCAGTGGTTAAGAATCCGCCTGCCAATGCAGGGGACACAGGTTCAATCCCTGGTCCGGGAAGATCTCACATGCTGCGGAGCAACTAAGCCCATGCACCACAACTACTGAGCCCGCACACCCTAGACCCTACGCGCCACAACTATTGAGCCCACATGCTACAACTACTGAAGCCTGCATGCCTAGAGCCTGTGCTCTGCAACAAAAGAAGCCACCGGAATGAGAAGCCCACACACCGCAACGGAGAGTAGCCCCTACTCACCGCAACTAGAGAAAAGCCCTCGTGCAGCAGCAGCAAAGACCCAACACAGCCAAAATTAAATAAATAAATTTATCAAAAAAAGAAAAAGAAAATGTGCATAGTCTATATAATAACAACCATGTTATACAAATCAGCAAAACTCTTCACTGAAAGAAAAGCCTAAGAAAATACACCGAAAATAATATGGTTGTGACACACTAGATACTAAATTTCTTATAAAGAGTGTGAATTACTTTTACAAGTAAAAGAATAACAACAGGTTCTATTTTAAAGAATGGGTTGAGGGGTTCTGTTTTTTACCAAAACTTACAGGATCTGGGCGTATTTTTATAATAGCCAGTTAAAAAGTCAAGAAAAATGATGAAAAGTGATCCCAATTACAGAATAACATGAGGGAGAAAGATAATGAGTCAGTCAAATTATGTTATAATCTGTAAAACCTAAGAAATGCTCTCCTTTTTTGCACCACCCCCCCCCCAAAAAATATATCTTCCTAATTGTGTTCTGCCATACGTTCTTTCCAGCCATACTTAAAGGCATTGTCACTGCTCCGTAAAAGGATTTCAGTCATGAATTAATGGTTAAATCATAGTTAGCTCATAGCAGAGCCCTGAGCATGCAAGACTGATAAATTTTATTAAGGATGAGAGATAGAAGGAGAAGATAATTTGCCGTATGTAAAGCAGCCCCCCTTCACTTCTGAAATGCATCCCTGTGAGTCCTGAACACAGAATTCATGTGAATGTAGGAAATATCAATACACACTTAACACACTGAATTCTTTTTATGAAACCATACTGTCAGAACTAATACCATTCTATGCGTAGCAGCAGTGAGCAAACCCATTCTGATTTGAGCCTTGTAATATATTAGTGATTTCTCCAATAAAAAGTGTCATGAGATGGTAGAAACATATAGTATGAGGTGAGAAAAAAAGTGATTCCCACATAGAAGAAACTAAGATTGTGCTGTGACCCAACATATATTTATTAATAAAACTACACTGACAGTGAGAAAACTAAATCCCAGATATCAGACTTTTAGAAAAAGGCAATTTTCCAGATCCCATATGCAGAGGTAGGATAAGGGGTATAAAAGGCATACGTATATGAGAAGAGAAGGACAAGTTAATGCAGAGGGTGTTCCCCTGAGAGTTGTCTGAGAGGTGACACATCAATGAAGTATAATAAAATGAGGTTCAAGGACAGGAGAGACTAGATTTGCATTGAACTGATCAGTGGGCTAGAGACAAAATGACTGATAGGCAGTGGGATAAGGAAAACAAAGCGAAGAGCAAAGCAGAGAAGTTAAGATGAAAGTGTTCAGGAAAGCAAGTCCATTAGTCCAAGGATAGAGAAGAAATTCCCTTTTAGTCCTTAAAACTTCCCTACTGAGCTTAGGAGAAATAACTAAAATTTATAATCACATGTTAAAGAAAACATGTTCATTTCATTTTATCTCTCCAAAATTAAGTGATAAGTGACTGCTGACTTGTTTTTTATTAAGAAGAATAAAAGATGAACTTTAAACCAGTGAATTGTCTCCTAGTACCTTCTCTTCTCCAACGCTGCACAATCCTTAATGATCCTTCTATGGAACTCCGTCCCCAGGCTGCACTCTGCTTCTCACTATAGAATACTGACCTCTAATTAAGGATTTTGCTAATGCCAGGGTTAATCAGATGAAATATAGTTTCGGTGTAGTTATAAAACTGCTCTGAATTCAGAGAAAGTTGGATAAATCAATACCTATAAACACAGCCATGAGAGGACATACTGCTCTGAGTGATTCAAAATTGGCTTCTATTTTGACTACATGACTTTTTCTATCACAAATATATAGGATTCTCAGGCTGAGATGATTTTCTTCTTATAGTGTTTTTCATGACCTTTAAGTGTCTCTAAATGTCCATACAGATTTATTTAAAAGAAATGTAAATATTAGTCTCAACAATAATAGAGCCATTTGACAATACATGCCTGTTGGTGTGATGCAACGGGAAGTACATAACATCACCTGTGGAGAGTTCTGGGCTTAAAAATGTTTATCTTGAAGCTAATCATGGAGAAACAACCAGACAAATCCAAATTCAACCAAACAATCGGACTTGACTCTGCAAAACTGTCAGTGTTATAAAAGACTCTAAAGGGGCTTTTATATGGGAAAAGGGAGGGGCTTCCCTGGTGGCGCAGTGGTTGAGAATCTGCCTGCTAATGCAGGGGACACAGGTTCGAGCCTTGGTCTGGGAGGATCCCACATGCCGCGGAGCAACTTGGCCCGTGAGCCACAACTACTGAGCCTGCGTGTCCGGAGCCTGTGCTCCGCAACAAGAGAGGCCGCGATAGTGGGAGGCCCGCGCACCGCGATGAAGAGTGGCCCCCACTTGCCACAACTAGAGAAAGCCCTCGCGCAGAAACGAAGACCCAACACAGCAAAAATTAATTAATTAATTAATAAACTCCTACCCCCAACATAAAAAAAAAAAAAAAAGCCTAGCACATTATCGTGGAAATCACTCAGACCCTTTATTAAAAAAATAAATAAATAAACCGATGGGAGAATCATTCCAGATTAGAAGAAACTAAATAGACATGACAACTAAATGACAAATGTGATCCTTACTTGGATCACTAGATTGAAAAAAGAATAACTAAATGGCATTACAAGGAGAGTTGGGAAATGTGAGTATAGACTGAATGTGATATAATAATAATATTGTATCGATGATAAATTGGGATAATTTATTGTGCTTATGTAGAATGCCTTTGTTCTTAGGAAACATGTCCTGAGCTATTTAAGAGTGATGTTCGCAACCTCCTTTCAAACTGTTTAGAAAAAAGAAAAAGAAAGTGTAAAAAGTGTAAAAAAGAAAGATATGCATATGCATATCTTACATATGCATAGAGAGACAGACAGACAGAAACAGAGAAAAACCAATGTGGCAAAATGTTAACAATTGATAAAGAATATACTGGTGTTCATAGTATTTAACATTCTTTCAATTTTTCTATAGGTATTTTATTTTCAAAATAAGATTGGGAAAAACACATGCAAAACAAATAATACATAATCCTGTGATATAATGGGGGAAGCTTAGAAGTCCAAAGACTGGGTTGTGAATACAGCTCAGACAGATGTATCTTGGTGACCCTGGACAAGTAGCCTAACTTCTTGGGGCTTTAGTTTCCTCTTCTATAATGTAAGGTAGATAAACTGAATCCTCTCTAAGGCCTCTTCCTATAATATGAGTAGGCACTTGGGAATAAAAATAGTCACGTGTCTATGCACGTGGGTGTATGTTGACATATGCAGATAGCATAATAAAATTGCTATTTCTCTTCATAAAATTACTCCCTGGTAATTTCATAATTTATAAATTATTCCTCCTCAGCACCTTGGCTAATTGTGTGTGTTTAATGATATTACCTCACTTGGCACTAAAATTGTGTTTCTTGTTCCAAGAATCAGAGCTCTTATCTACCTTAAAAAAAAAAGAATTCTACACAAAATAGCAAAGAAAAAGGAAAAAAGGACACAAGAGAGAAAGGGGGAAGGGAGGGAGGAAAGAAGGGAGAAGGGGAAGAGGGAAAGGGAAGGGATGGAGGGAGGAGGGGGAAGCAGGGGAGGAAGAAAGAATTCCAAGCTGAGGGATGCTCCAAAGAAGTGTATATTTAACACCAGAGCTGGATTGCAAAATGGGAACTAAGGTTCCTATTTAGTATCACAAATCCCTCAGGTGATCATCTCCAGTTGAGAGTTGGAATGGGACCATCAGCCATTCTATTAACCCATATATATATCTATCTAACACGTGTGTGTGTGTGTGTGTGTGTGTGTGTGTGTGTGTGTATATATATATGTATATATATATATAAAATACATATGTGTAAAGCTCAACCATGTCGACTAGGAACCAAAACAATGAATGGAAGCAAAAATGGATAGTCCCAAGAAAGAGAGTAGACCAGTTTTTTAAAACTGTACATATAACTTGCCCAAAACTCCACCTGATGTACCACTTTCCAAGATTAGAAAGTTTCTAGGACTATCAAGAAGTAGACCAATTTGACCAATACCCTTAGCTAAAAAATAAAAACAGAACAGAAGAAGAAGCTTCTGTTTATCTTTTTAAAATGTAGGAGAGCAGCACAAAAACTCTATGTTCAAAAAAGTTAAAATTTTAAAAAATCACTCTAACTTAATTTTTTACTCTATACTTTTTTTTTGAACATTTGTTACTTTTTTTTTATTAATTAATTAATTTATTTATTTTTGGCTGTGTTGGGTCTTCGTTTCTGTGCAAGGGCTTTCTCTAGTTGTGGCAATCGGGGGCCACTCTTCATCGCGGTGCGCGGGCCTCTCACTATCGCGGCCTCTCTTGTTGTGGAGCACAGGCTCCGGACACGCAGGCTCAGTAGTTGTGGCTCACGGGCCTAGTTGCTCCGCGGCATGTGGGATCTTCCCAGACCAGGGCTCGAACCTGTGTCCCCTGCATTAGCAGGCAGATTCTCAACCACTGTGCCACCAGGGAAGCCCCTCTCTATACTTTGTTGTATGTTCTGGTTTTTTAGACAATATGCTTTTGACTACGGCTTATTCTGATTTTTTGCTATGGCTATGGATTATCTTTTAAAATAAATTTAAAACCTTAAAAGGAAACAAAAACCTCCATGTAAAGTAGCATCATTATTTACCTCTGAGATGAAGAAATTTCTAGAACTATCATAAACTGAGTTGATAAATATATTGACATCCATAAAGTGATTCTGCAATTGGAAATTTTTTGAAACATTAGAAACTAATTTTAACTAATGTGAGAGTGTAGTCACTCTTCCCATCATTGGAAGATGGATTCTCTGTTTACTTTCATTATTCTTGGTGACCTGCTTTGGAGTTGCCATGAACCCACTGAAGAAGTTTTTTTAAAATTCTTTGATTTCCATCATATGGATACTTGACCTCATCATTAGCAAGAAGAGAAATGATTGTGGCAGAATGAAGTCATATTCTATCCAGCTCTCAGTCAAGGGGACTGAAGCCCACCCTCTCTCCCAATCTCACCCTCTTTATTCTGCCCCCATTTTCCTCACCTATGCAATAGCCCAAAAAAAGCCCATAAAAGGATTCTTACCCACCCACCTTGACAGTGTGTCCTTGGCAATATTTCAGATGCAGTCTAGATGAGGATTTATCATAGTGACTGCCCACTTGTGACAGAATTGAGCACACCCACTCAGAAGTTAAACCTGTCATGGCAGCTTTCTACTGGAGCTTCTACTTCTTTGCCTGGGCCACTAAGGGACCCAGAAACTTGCCTGGAATTGTCAAAACGAGTCTACCCAGACCAGGTATTCAACAACACTAGAGTTTTAGTAAGACAACAAGAGGATACGTTAAAACACACACAATGAAGTAAGACCCACAAGCACACACTTGTATAAACCAATATTAGAGATTACACAACGTCTACTTCTTCAAAACCAGTTCCTCCTCGTCCAGCAAACAGTCACTTCTCCTTTCCAGCCTGAATTTTTCCAGCGTGTGCTGATCCTCTTCTGCTGGTCCCTATCTTGCTCTGGAACACCTTCAATATGCTTGTCCCTAAGAGTTGTCCCAAAAGCTCAAGCTTTTCATCCATAAAGGCTAAGCAACTCATTTTAAATCATGAGTCTTTATAAACTGATTCCTCCAGGAGATTTTTCTCCCATCAGTATGCTGTGCAACATGTACAAAGTGTGCAAAATGCTGGCTGCTGCCTCTACTTACTAACAGAAACGACTGCTTGATTCTGTAGCTCGCTCACTCACTTTTTTACAAATACCACCCTGATTCATCCCTCCTCCACCATGACCAGTGTTCTGTGTGGTGTGACAATAAAAGAGCATTTTAACCCCCTTTGGACAGGAAACACAATTTCTTATTCGACCTTCATTGGATAATATCATGACTGTCCTTGGGTAATATTTCCCCCAATGGTAGCAGCAGTCTGGGAATGTTACTGGCGAGCATCACCTAATATATGGGGGCTACACTACACTGGCATGCACCCCAGCCCAAACTGCTGCATGAGCCATTTTTGGTGGCATGCAGGGCGACTGATATTCACATGCATCCTGACCTTCATCCTGCTCTCACGAGCACACCTCCCTTCTCCACAGGCCTTCTTCCCAACAGCTCAGGTACTGGAAGTTTGGCCTCTTGATAGAGAGAGAGACATAACTATATATATAGATATAACTAAAGCACTGATGTGACTTTAAGATCACCAGAACACCCAGTCCAAGTTCTTCCTCGCTCTTAAAATTCTCCATAAAACACATTGCCCTGCCCTACACAGGAAAATACTAGGTACATCTTGTGTAAGTCATCATCCTCATATCATTTCTATATAAAAGGCAAATAAGTTACAGAATGTCTCCCCACCACCCACCAACAACCTCTGGTGGATCTCACTCGTAAGTAGAAGTTAAGGCCAAAATACAGACACTGTTCAAGAAAGAACAAACCTAGTGACCCTTCCTATGCCAAGCAGCCAATCGTAACAGTGGAGCCAACACAAAGAGTGTGGCCCCATGGACAGGGAAGGAGTAACAATCCAAAAGAGAACTATTTTTTACCTGAGCAGTGATACAACAGCTGAGAATTACAAGAGTTCATGTAAACAAAATAGTTGGAGCAGTTTGGGGAAAATTAGCAGTAACTACAACCAACTGCCAAACCAATAGACATACAGTCCTGAATAACTCCTTCATTTACACAGTCAGAGCAGAATCCTAGTCAAAGCTAAGGGGAAGTTTAAGCAAAGCCAGAGCAGAGGCCACTGGCTGAATTGCAACACCATCATTATACCTTCAGGGTTCAACGTACATGGTATAGTATGTCCTGAACTTTTTTCATATATATATGTATGTATATACATATACAACAAAGTCATCTATCTGTAATCAATATTTTGATTGGCTACATTAAATAATCAACCTTGATTAAAGGCTATAGCCAAGTCTCATTAGCTGGGGTGTCTCCCCTTCGATTTTTGTTGGCTTGCTGGACTGTTTGGCCGTTTTCACTAACCTCAATTAAGGAAAGAGAAAGAGGCAGAACTTTTAGAATTAGATGAAAACCTTTTGCCCTATTCCTGCAAGTCTTTCTTCCTGTTAAACTGTATTTTCTGGCTTAAAATAAAGTCTCCAATGATTATGCCTGTCATTTTAAAAATAATAATTAGTTGTTAAGGAATAAAAAGCACAAAGCATGTATATTTATTTCTCTGCCTTTCCCCTCCACTCAGTGGCTGTAAAAGGTCAATGATAGTCCCACAGAAACAGGGGTTCTTTTAACTGCACCAGAAAATGCATTTAAAAACCTAAACAAGCTAGCTGCGACCATATCTTTGTTTGGCAACCTGAGTATTCTCTTCACTTAGTCCTGCTCATAGCAACACACAGAGGATTACTCTGCAGCCAGGGATAATAGCTGATCCCATAATCCAGCACTAACACTTGGAAAGGTTAATTACCCTATTAAATCTTAGACATTACTAAGAAAATCTTTGTATAAACCTTTTAACTCACAACAAACGCGGCCTCCTTGGTGCCTTCGGTTTGTTACGCAATAAAGGTCTTCGCTCTCCCACACTTTTCACCATTGTTTCCGGCATCTTCAAGAATGTCCAGATGCACACACACAACGAGGCACACACATCTGCAAACCTGCACCGAGCAACAGAGTCAAAGCTTCTTCCTTATACAAAGGCAGAAAGTGGGAGTGTGGTTGGAACAGATAAAGTAAAAACTCCTCACGTCTATAAATTGGCTGCATCAGAGATTAAGCAGCAGTGATAAAAACACTCAGTGATTCAAAGGCTGTTGCTGTGTCAGAAACCAGAGGTACCTAAAAAGATTCAGGTTGTAATCCCCACACAAACTATATGCCCAATATGTGAAATGATGAGGAGAGTTGAATTCTTGATGCTTAGTATCAAAGTTTCCCTCTGGAGTATAATACTAGCAATTAGACTTTAGGGACACCTCTGTGTTTTCATTTCCACACTCACTATCAGCCTGTCATAGTTCCCTTTCTTCTGCAGGGTTGCTTCCTTCTCAGATTTCTTATCACACTTTTGAGGAGAACCCATTGATTTCAAGACATAAACATAATCAAACAGAAGAAGCAGAGGCTCAAGAAAGTAGGGTATGTCGGGACTTCCTTGGTGGCAAAATGGTTAAAAATCTGCCTGCCAATGCAGGGGACACGGGTTCGAGCCCTGGTCTGGCAAGATCCCACATGCCACGGAGCAACTAAGCCCGTGCACCACAACTACTGAGCTTGCATTCTAGAGCCCTCGAGTCCAACTACTGAAGTCCGTGTGCCACAACTACTGAAGCCTGTGCACCTAGAGCCCGTGCTCTGCAACGAGAGAAGCCACCGCAGTGAGAAGCCCACGCACCGCAACGAAGAGTAGCCCCCGCTCGCCACAACTAGAGAAAAGCCCATGCGCAGCAATGAAGACCCAACACAGCCAAAAATAAATAAATAAGTTTATAAAAAGAAAGAAAATAGGGTATGTCATTTATAGGACAAACAAAAACACTGGACCCCCTCCATCCCTCTTGTCAATTACGGTATTTCATTGACTGTGTCATCAAACAACCCTTATCAAATGTTGTCCTCAGAAAAATGCTGGAATACTGTTGATAATAAATTGGTTAATAGCATGGCCTGTAGAGTCAACATCCCAGCTCCAGACATATTGGCTGCATGAGCCCATCTGTAACTTGAGTTATCTGACTAGCCTAAGCCTCAGAACTCATAGTGACAACTAACAATGAATTCAGACCCTGTGCTGTTTACTTTACATGAATTATTTTATTTATTCTCATAACAACTCAGAGTTAGGTACTCTTGTTAGGCCCATTCTACCCATGACAAAAGATAAAACTGAAACCCTAAGAAGCTAATTAACTAACCCAAGGTCACACGGCTGGGAAGTGGTGGGGCTGAGATTTGAACCATGACGTCTTGATGACAAAGCTTAGCCACCACGCTGCATCAGATTCCATCTTATAATCCTAGGTTTCACAGCTAGGATTCATCTTTTCCACAGATATTCTCGATCATATACTACGTGCCAGTCACTGCCCTAGCACTGGTAACAATAACACAGAGAGAATGCTGTTTTCACGGAGCTTACTTTCTACTTGGATAAACAGAAAATAGATATACCTATAGTAAAAGACCAGGTAGTGATAAATGCTATGAAAAAAAAACATAGTACAGTAAGGGGCTATAGAGGGAAAGTGCTATATAGCTCAGGTGGACAGGTGATCATTTAGTCCTGTGTCTTCAGGTAGGACATGTATTATTATCCCCATCCAGTAATTAGATAAGGAGGAGCTGAAAAGCTAAGTAACTTGCCCAACATCACAGAGCTTGCAAGAAATAAAGTATAAACTAAAAGCCAAATCTCCTACTTTCTACTGCTTTTTTAGTATGCCATACTTAGTTTGTCTAATAATACTTCAACCTGAAATTGCACTTCCATAAACGTGCATTTCTAAGCACAGATAATCCCTGTGTACTCATTTTTCCTCGTTGGTCCCCCCAAAATGAGATCATCTAATAAAAAACAGAGTGGAAAAGGAAAAAAGGCATTTAAAAAAAGAAAACTCTCTGAACTCATGAATAAGAAACTGAACTGTCCAGAATGAGGTCTCTCACCCTCACTTTTAAATACCTTGATTAATGGCTGATGGGATGTGCTGCAGTAGAATACTCATGGATTTGGCTCTCACAAGGAGAAATATCCTGGATCCAACACCTCAATTACTGAGGGAAAATAAGAGCCCCCAAAATCACTACTAACAGCATTGACATAATTTCCAATCCTGCTCTTTTATTTATTTGGGTAGTAAACAAATGAAGTTTTAGTGATAAATTGATTGCTCTGTTCTGTGCCGTAAGACTATGGGCATACTAATGGGCTGAACTGCAATTATGTGGTTTTGACATGACAAATATTAATCAACTTAAACTCTCTGAAGACTATTTGGAAAACATGACCCAGTAGGGGGAAATAAACCTCATTCTTCTAACTGATTAAATGTTTTATGGTTATATTCTTCCATGCCTATTTTTTTTAATATTGGCAGGAGAACAGATAATTGACAACTGCAAATCTCATCTACAAACTGTATTACTTAAAACAAGCAGGGAAAGACTAAACCTATGAACTGATATAAATCCAAACTTCAGACTGAGCTTTTCCTGAGCTGGGCATTTGGTTAGCGAAAAATCAATTAATCAATCAATCTGAAAGTGTTAACTATTAAACATCTGCCTCTCCAGGGCTTCCCTGGTGGCGCAGTGGTTGACAGTCCGCCTGCCAATGCAGGGGACACGGGTTCGTGCCCCGGTCCGGGAGGATCCCACATGCCACGAAGCGGCTGGGCCCGTGAGCTGTGGCCACTGAGCCTGCGCGTCCGGAGCCTGTGCTCCGCAACGGGACAGGCCACAGCAGTGAGAAGCCCGCGTACCGCAAAAAAAAAAAATAATCTGCCTCTCTAAAAGTACAAATGTAACACAGATGTCAACTGGGGTGACCCTGCCTTTGAAACTGTGATCTCAAATCTCATTCTAATTACCCTGGACAGTGCAGCATGCCTCTCAACATCTGGGGGTTCTTGGGAAACTTATGTTTTTCCTTGACATCTTTGGTTCCAATTCTCTACTAAAATCCTAACAATATCTCTCTCCTCTCTTCTTCTCCTTTCCTCTCTATGTCAACCCATTTATGGAATATAGCCCTCTCTTCATGATCTTCCAAAAAGAATACTCATACCTGGCGATGGGATGTAGTAGACTCTTTACTGAAAATTCAAGGTAATGCTGGCTGAGGAAGTGGGATGGTTATTTACAATGTGGAACAGATCAACAGAAGAGAGGCTTCTGTTCCTCTTTGGACAAGTTCCGTAGCTGTCATCTGCCACCATCGCTCCACCACCACTGCTGAATTTTTCCTGCCTTCTGTTAAGACTCTCTGCATTACAACCATGACCTACACACACTTAACCTCCTCCTCCTTCCTTCTCCTCTCTGCTTACTTCACTTGCCCCTATACTCCAAATGCCCTATTCAATTCTCATGCAGAGTTGTTTATATAAGATCTCTCTCATTCATAACAACTGGGCCATGAAGGCCTTCTTTCCTCAACCAAAATTATCAACACGGATAGCAAGCCAAACAATGGAACTTTCCCATAAAGGAAACTCCATGGTCAGCTCTTAAAGCAAGATTTTTTTCTCCTCTATACGTTGACAGTTAATATTATCTATCCTCTCAGAGGGTGGAGGAAAAGCATTATCTACCTTTCCACCTGCTTTTTACCTGCAGTCAAAGCTTATGACAGTTTTAGTGACTCTTCTTTCATATCCCCCAACCTACTTCCCAACGTTAATTAATATTGCCACTTCACCAGCTGTGGTATTTACATCTGAGTAAGAAAATGCTACCAATAGGAACTGAAGAAAGGCTTATAAACCTCATTTGTTAAGCTGTATTGCCCAAGCTGGCAGGCCTCCAATTCACAGCAGATTATGTGCCTGCACAAGGCACTGGAAGTCAAAATATTGTAAGACAGATCTTATTTACCTTTAGAAACCATGTATTTCATAATAGTGGTATATTCTTGATCAGGAATCTGATTCTCAAATATTATTCAGGTATAGTCAGTCAACCCTTTGACCAGGTGTAAAGGAGACACTTACATCCAGTGTTATCTAAACAAAAAATACTCACTTTATGACTATTTTTCATTATAAAAATTTTTTTCTGATTATAGAAATAGTATGTTTTATGAAGAAAGTGTTTTACAGAAAAGAAAAATTACCTTCAAACTCACTGCCAATGGATAACCACTGTTTACATTTTGTTATATTTCCTGTAAGTTTATTTTCTCTGCATATTTTTACAGATATGAGATCACCACAGTATATAGTTCTGTGTTCTGGTCTTGGCACTTAATATTACATATTCAGTGCTTTCTATTTGTCAACATAATTGTAATGCCTATATATTAATTCATTTATATACACTAATTTACATAACTTCACCTATTGTTCAGTACTCAGATTTTCTAAAATCCAAGTTAACACCTTATTAAATCCACTGTTTTGTCAACTATGATAAAAATGTGTGTGTATACATGTAAAATGTGTATACATGTAAAATGTGTATACAAAGCCAATTAGGGTACAAAGGGCAACATAGTAAGTAATCACATACCTTTTTTCCAATTTTTTTATTGTGGTAAAATAGGCATAACATAAAATTTACTGCCTTACCCATTTTCAAGAGTACATTCCAGTGGTATTAAATACATTCATAATGTTATGCAACCGTCACCACCATTCATCTCCGTAACTCTCTTCATGTTGTAAAACTCGTTCAGGTTTTTCCTTAAGATGTTATGGAAAAACCCAAATGGACTTTTTGGCCAACCCAATATATACCATATTTTACTTGTTGATTTGTCTGTCAATGGACTCTAGGTTGCTTCCACATCTTAGCTATTGTGAAAACTGCTGCTATGAACATGGGTGTACAAATATCTCTTCAAGACCTTGCTTTCAATTTGGGGGGGGGGATATACCCAGAAGTGGACATTGCCAGCTCATACAGTAATCATATTTTTAAATTTTTTGAGGAATCGTCATACTGTTTTCCACAACTGTACCATTTTACATTCCCACCAACTTTGCACAAGGGTTCCAATTTCTTCATATCCTAGCCATCACTTGTTATTTTCCATTTTTGTTGTTGTTGTTATTGTTGCTATTGTTGTTAGCAGCCATCCTAATGGGTGTGAGGTGGTATCTCACTGTAGTTTTGATTTGCATTTCCTTTATGATTAATGATGTTGAGCATCTTTTCATGTGCTTATTGACCATTTGAGTACGTTCTTAGAGAAATGTCTGTTCAAGATCTTTGCCAATTTTTGAATTGGGTTGTTTGTTTTTTGTTGTTGTTGAGCTTCAGAGTCCTTTATATATGCTGGATATTAATCCCTTATCAGATATATGATTTGCAAATATTTTCTCCCATTCTGTGGGATGCCTTTTTACTCTGTTGACATTGTCTTTTGATGCACAAAATTTTCTAATTTCCATAAAGACCAATTTGTCTATTTTTTCTTTTGTTTCCTGTGCCTATGGTGTCATGTCCCAGAAATCATTGTCAAACCCAAAGTGGTAAAACTTTGGCTCTGTGTTTTCTTCTAAGAGTTTTACACCTGTGGATCTTACATTTAGGCTTTTGATTCATTTTGAGTTAATTTTTGTGTATGGTGTTAGGTAAGGGTCCAATTTCATTCTTTTGCATGAATCACATAACTTTTTATGGAATTTCTTTAGCCTAGATGGAAAACAGAGTTTTGAAGTTACAAAGAACTGAGCCAGCCTCAAAGCAGCCTATATGTGAAGATGGGAAACAGGGAGACATCCACTTCTACCCTCAACCCCATCCCTACTACCCAATACTGAAACCATACATTGCAAGGGCGAGAATGGAGAGGAAGACCTCCATATCTCTCTTCCTCTAAGACGTAGAGGAAGAAAGATAGCCAGCTTTCCAGTGGTGTATGTCAATAGTAGATTGTCCAGGATACAAGGTTTCCATTCTGCCTACTCAAAGAGCCATAAGTGATTCCATGTGTGAGCATATACTAACCAATTCATGATGCACTGGAGCCAGCCATAAGCTACATATGTATATATGATGTCATTTACTCCACTAATTAATCTTTGCCTCTCAAATGCATGATTCTAACTATGTTTCCAAAACTATACTTATTAAAATGCCAACATCCATTGTATTCTCATCTTCCTGAGATTTTCTGTTTGGCTTATCATCTAAGGGAAAAACCAACTGCCTCACAGCTTAACATTTTCCCCGTAAACCATGCCCAATGTGTCTACAACAGCACCATCCCAGTGACTCTGCTGGAACATACAGAAAATGTTATGGTGTTGATAGTATCTCAAAATGGTATTTCTACACTTTTTCAAATCCCAATTCCACTATCCTGTCAAAATCCTAAGTTCTCCCTTATGGCTGCTGGTAATTTCAAAAACCAGGGCCTACTACTTCACCTCCAGAACTGTGGAAAAGAGACTCAAGTCATATTTTTTTTTCCAGATGTTCTCAATAAAAGGATCAGCTAAGATCTCAATCTCTTATGGCAACGTGTGAGAGACGCTTTTCAAGGGGAATGGTTATTAGCATCACATTTAGACTCATAAACCAAGATAAAAGGATTTGGAGGGAATAAACAGAAGAGTCTAGGGAATGAAAGTTTGTGCCCCCAAAGCCAGGTTTATTTTGTGGTGGCTCTTTATAGAACAAACTGGGATGTGAACATCTCAGCCTCCCAATATTTACCACTCTCAATATTGTCCTGCTCTCTTGTGAAGCAACTGGACAGAAGCCATAATCTAGAGGTGCACCCTGAAAAGACTATGTGGCATTGACCGGCTTTACACATGGGAATCCAAAGGTACACATAACAGGGAATGCTACGACTGTGTGATGCACAGTTTTATTGGAGCCACAGGCCAATAAAACCAATGCTGTGCTGAATAAAAGGGAATAACAAAATAAAATGGAATAAAAAGCCATTAAATTCTGGGACTCCACAAGGTTTCTCTCCCAGTGAATCACTCCAAGTGTCAACATGGAAAGTCAGCTCTCCAAAGGTCAGCACTATGTTGTAACCAGTCACCTGTTTCCCAAGGGGAACAAAATCAGCCAACAAATCCATTATGCCTTGTCTTCTCCCAGGAGTTTCCTTGGTGCCAGAAGCCAGAAAACTCTACAAAAGACCTACAGAGGATACCAGTGCCTCATGAGAAGTCCCTGAAAATGGCCAGTCTTGGCATTTTCCTGAACCAAGAACAAACGGGCGAATCAAAGCAGGGCATATATTCTTCTCCATAGGTGCCTCACCCACTCTCATGCCCATTTCACCTTGGTTCTAGCACCCCTGGTTTATTTCTAGATTTCCCTGCAAACAAACTGAAACTCCCAGCTAATTCTCACAGTTTGTTGGAAAGTTGGCCTCAATGGGTATTATTTATATTACCATCCAAGAGACTATTCACCCCTAAACCTGGGTATTTATCCAAAGAAGGGGGTAGGGTGGAATCTCTTACAGGAAGCATAAGGGCTGAGGAAGGGGAAAACAGCTTTATTTTCCCTTGATTACTTGAATGGAAGAGATCACCTAACCAATATCTCTAAATGATAAATTTCATAACTCTTCGATTTGGGGATAATTCCACAGAAGACTCTTGTCTCATTGTTTTTTTAATCTAGCTTCATTTTCTACCCTGTTCTTGCTGAATCCCTCACCATACTTTTAAATTCTCCCTCTGGCCTCCCATAAAGAGAACTATCCCAAAGGCCTACCTGGCAGCCTGTCCATTCCCTCTGGGCAGAAGACCAAGAGAGAGACCTGCAGGCTGTAGCTGGTGCATCTCCTGAAGATGAACCAGAAGGAGAGGCTGGCCCTTTTCTTGGTGGCAGCTGGTTCAACCTTAACAGGCAGCTGGCAACAGCCTCCTATTTGAAGCTGGGGCAAAAAGCAATGATTCCATCGATTCCAGCTCCATCTTACCTCTCCTGGCCCACAATGCTCCTGTCCCAGTGACTATGGAGGCAGCAGTTGTGCAGTAATTAGGATCCTCCTGGGCCGGCCAATCTCAGTGAGAGCAGGATGCCAGCTGCTCCATCACCAGAAACAACTCCTTGCATTCCTCCTCAGCATTCTTCCTCTCTCACAGATCCTGTCCTGTCCTTCTAGCCACTGGAATCACTAAGGCAGGCTGAGACCAAGTGGACAAATTCTCTTCTACCCCAAAGCCAAGGTTATTTACTTTCCTGGCTCACTGGAAGCAGCCTTAGCTCAAGACCAGGTGGAAAGGTGCTGGGTAGTCAGTCATTCTCAGTGACCCTTTGGTTAAGGGTGGGTTTCAGAGATTACCTGAGCACTTTTTGCTTCAATTCTCTCCCTCTTGACTGCTCGCATAGTGTCATAGGTTCTTCTGGCCCACTGGACACTTCCAATACGCAACAGTCATGATCCTGGGGTCTTTTTAACTTCAGGACCTGTCAAATTCAGGATCTGGAGAAAATCACCTTCTTGGTGGCAGTGTTCATGGGACAGCCTTATGTGGTAAGGTTCCCTCTCGGGATGCCCAGAGTCACTTACCCGTCTGATTTCTTACTCCTCCCCTCTTCTCTTTTTAGGATCTTGAAAGAACAATAATAAGCAGATTCCAAAAATTCTCCCACATATGTCTCCTGATAAAAACGGGACTCACCTGGCAATGTGGGAAATCATCCCTCTCGCTTCTCTGATTCCAAGAACCAGAAAAGAAAGGCGGTGATAAAATCTGATCATGCTAAGGCAAGCCAGGAGAAACCCCACTGCCTGGAAGACCACACCGATCTAACTGCTGCTCAGAACCTAAGACGTCAGTTTTCTTACTACCCCCCTTCCATTTTCTCTTCTCATCGGTAGTCAAACTTACTATAATGAACATTTTTATGTTACTAGGGAAAAAGGGTATTTTTAAGCTCCATTCCCCTCCCAATGACTCAAAATAAGTACAATGTAAAAAAAAGAAAAGAAAAAAGCTTCCCCACTCCCTTGAGCCAATCCACCCAGTCCCATGACTACTTCACTCCAGGAAGAAAGCCAGACCAGATGGAAGTGAGGCCTATGAACCCACAAGTACTGGGCAGAGTGGAGAGCGGGGCAACAGGATTTTCAAAAGCCCTCCCCCCACCCTCCAACTTTCCTTTCGACTTTGAAGTGCCTAAGGCACCACTTTAATCCCTGATACAGAAAGGAGTCCTGGGGGAGAGAAACAGGAAAAGACCATAAAGAAAGGGCTTGATTGTATTTAAGAAATGGTCATTCTAACAGCTCCCTGCCTGCAGGCTCTGCCATCCTGTCCCTAACTAGGGGAGGAAAGACCAGCCCTTTCCAGTATGCTGAGCAAGCAGCCCAAGGCATCTACACATGAGAACAAAGTAGTCATGGGATGCCAGCAGAGCAGACAAGCAGTCACCCTGCAGAAAAATGCCATAGGCCGCACTGGCTCTCCGCTTACCTAATTGACAAGTGGCAAACTGGCAGTATTGGTGGTGAAGCCTCGGGAGCTATCATGTCCAGCAAAGAGAGACTTGGCCAGTTACCTCATCAGTACGTGGTCAATCAGCCAGGATGGTTGAAGAAATAGCTCAGACTCATACAAGAAGGAACCTGTCCCAGCCTAGGGTGATGTGATGCACAAACATCCTCAATGGCTAAGGGACGGAAACGTGACAATATGACTTGCAGAAGGCATTTTTATAGCAAGGATAGCACAACTCTTATACCGTGTAATAGGACACTGGGAAAACGTTGGCCCCTATAGCTTCTTGTGAAATAGAAGAGACAAATAATTTAATTCAGGCATGAAAGCCTAAAATACTTTTTTAAAGGTATAAAGACTCAGGCTACAGATGAGACTTGCCTCTAGCTATCCCTGGTTTGAAGACTGTATTGATTCCTAATTAAGTAGGAGTATTATGCCACGATACCTATAATATTTAGACCTAAATTAATTAATTAACCAGTAGAGACTTTACTGCTATCTTTTTTTGAAGGGCTTTCTTGAATAATTATTTTCACTCTTTTCTTTACTGTCAGATTATAGAAGCACTCTTCACTGCTGCCACCAGCAGCACCACCAATACCATGTATGCCAGTTCAAAACTTTTGTCCAATCTTGGTGCCCAAATGTACAGACTGATTGAGCCAGTTTATCTACAGTTGCACACATGGACCCAAAAGAGGCCACAGCTTTTTTCAGTTGTCAAATATCCTAGTCTTAGAGAATAGATCCTAAACAGAATTTATCCTCTTGGGGTCAGCCTGGGGTAAAAAAAAAAAAAAAAAAAACGTCACATTGTCATTGACTTTCACTTGGTGCGTAAATAAGAACGAGGCGTGCTATTTCCTCCCTACCTGTTATCCCCCATCCCTTTGCTCCCTCTCTTCCCAGCTTGCTCTTTCTACTGCATTAGGTTAATAGATTGTTATTTTCATGAAAGCAAACCTGCTCAAAGCTTCAAAAATCTTGCAAGAAATTGTTATTGTGATTCAATCTTTCAAACTTTGCCATGTTAATAATTTCTTTAGATTCATAAAGAGCTTATTGGAACCAGCATTGGAATTAATTGAATTTGTAGTCTCACCAAACAGAGCCAGCAACTCTATTATTAGTATTAAGCTAATTACAGCAGGTTTTTTTTGTTTGTTTGTTTGTTTGCAGTACGCGGGCCTCTCACTGTTGTGGCCTCTCCCGTTGCGGAGCACAGGCTCTGGACGCGCAGGCTCAGCGGCCACGGCTCACGGGCCCAGCCGCTCCGTGGCATGTGGGATCTTCCTTGACCGGAGCACGAACCCATGTCCCCTGCATTGGCAGGCGGACTCTCAACCACTCCGCCACCAGGGAAGCCCCTATAGCAGGTTTTGATATTTTTGCATTCTTTATATTAAAGGGGCAGTGTCAAATTAAGCACAAAGCAGCCTCAATTCTATCCTTATGTCCTCATTCATAGTTCCTCCTGTGACTCAATCAAAAGCAGGATATAAACCATGTATTTATTTAATGTCTATTATCTTTGTTACTAATAGCTCTAAATTAGTAACAACTAAGTCTTCTCATTCCATAGTTTATTTTTAGGCATTTTTGTTTCCTATTAAAATTACACTCTTTATTGAGGCCTTACTTTTTGTGTCTTGGTTCATTTTCCCTTAGCAATATTTTCCAACTGAGCTTCCTTTCCAGATTCTACGTCTTTACACAGTTTAGCTTCACAATCTGGTAGAAATATTAACTTCTAAATGCTAGGGACAGCTTGCACTGATATTTCTACTGCAGGATATAACAGAATGGGCTCAGAGCCAAGAGACCTGAGTTCTCGTACTTGTGTGATTCCTCAGCATCAGTTTTTCCTTTGTTTCAAAACAACAACAAAAAGAGGAAAGATGATTTTTACTACCACTATCATCTTTAAACTTTTTCCGAGTCTCTACTTTTTTATGTTGTAATTGAATGATGTTATAAAAGACCTATAAATACCTCTCTCACTAGTGAATCATAAATAGTTCTTTTTTTAAATTTATCGTACTCCTTACTATAGCTTTAATGAGAATGAGAAAGTCTTTACACAATTGCTTGTTATCTAGCATAATGCCATTTGGTAAAGATTTTTGCCTTAGAATCTGAGACTCTGTGTGTGTGTGTGTGTGTGTGTGTGTGTGTGTGTGTGTGTTGTATGGAATATGTGTACCTATGACAGGTATAGATTTATAGGTACATTGGGGAAAATGGTAATAGTGAGGACAACAGGAGTACTATTTCTGACCATTTTGTTTAACCACTACCATCCTGAGTTTCGACAGATTTTAAAAATATCAAGGAGATACAGTTATATGCCTTGAGAATCAAAACTATGTCCCATTCTTTATGGTGCTCCTAGATGGTAAATAATCATATAAACAAGCCAGTTTTAGCAATCATTTTGATCATGAACTGTTATAGTGAGCATCTGTTAAGGGATCAGCCTTGGCAGTAGGTGTTATATTTAAGTCATAGTTCCTTACCCTTGAGAAGTTAATACTCCAGTTGAGGAGATACAGAATCATAGAATGTTAGGGTTGGGAGGATTAGCAAAGTTACTTTAGTCAAACCTCGATCCCATGAAATCATTATAATCAATTCTTTAACTCAAAAGAGATAATCTTATAAAGGAAAATCCAGGCACACTGCACAAGGCAGGGCAGATTAGAAGAATGGCCATTTATTCCCTCTCTCCATCATTCAACCAGCTCTGTACTAAGCTTATTAGTGAGGTTTATAAAAATAAGAAAATAATATCCAGGACTTCCCTGGTGGTGCAGTGGTTAAGAATCCACCTGCCAATGCAGGGAATACGGGTTCAATCCCTCGTGCGGGAAGATCCCACATGCCACAGAGCAACTAAGCCCGTGCGCCACAACTACTGAGCCTGTGCTCTAGAGCCCGCAAGCCGCAACTACTGAGCCCGCAAGCCACAACTACTGAGCCCACGTGCCACAACTACTGAAGCCCATACTCCCTAGAGCCCGTGCTCCGCAACAAGAGAAGCCACCGCAATGAGAAGCCCGTGCGCCTCAACAAAGAATAGCCCCCGCTCACTGCAACTAGAGAAAACCCGTGCACAGCAACAAAGACCCAACACAGCCAAATAATAATAATAATATAATAAATTATAAAAAGAAAATAATATCCATACGATAACCCCACTGAATATAAAAGATGGAGCTGATATGCACTGATAAAACACATCCCCCTACACTTCCATTCTCTCAAAAAGCCAAAGAAAATCAGTTTCTATGATAGATTGATTTGTTATGAAGACCAGGTTGAGGAGGCAAGGGTGACTGTGTCGCTTAGAGAAACCACCCCCTTAGCTGAGTAATTCCACGTAGTTGCCCTCCCTCTAGTGGTCAAAGTAGAGATGGCAGCTCTCTGTTTCAGTCTGGATGGAAGAAGGAATAGGGTTACCCAACCCCCAAAGTTTTGACTGTTTCAGAACCTCAGTGCTAAGTTATAGAACAAGTTGCCTTACAAAGATTTCTTCTTAATTAGAACATCTTGCTTGTTTATACTGATCATGGCACTTACAAAAGACCATATGTCTTTGAGATGCTGCTTGGCAAGACTTTTCCAATGTTTACCAAATCTATTTTGTATCCCATGCTAATAATAGTCCAGTGGGTCCCCAGGCAGAGAGATGGAGACTGAGGACTTCTTGTCTCTTCTGTTACTCAGTATTCTGCCTCCGTGATGTGAAAGACCTCTTAGTTCCTGTGAAAGGACTAAAAGAGCTCAAAGTTTCCCAAATGCTGTTATTTTGGGAAACGTTTATTTCAAGAGCTAAATTGTAATCTTTTGACAAGTCAACATTGAGCAATGCTCTGTGCTTTGTTACACACACTTTAAATTATTCCTTTTAAAAGAAACTTTCAAATGAGTGGTAAACCATTTTCTATAGTATCCATAGTATAATTCTATCCTCTAGAGCCACAGCATTTTAGTTTAGGAAGGGAACAGCAGAGGTACGTTCCAATTTGAGAGGCGGGAGCTGATGCCCAGTGTTGGCAATAACTGGTTCAAGGTCACACGGCTAAATTCTCCCCACTGTAACACCCTGACCATGCTGTGTAATTAAAAATAAACTGAGAGTGAGTGGCTGCACCTACATTATCTATCACCGACATAACAACATCAAACAAGTAATCAATTTGGTTTTTTGTTGACATAGCAAGAAATAACATGCTCAGTTTATGTCTTCTGATTCTGGTAATCCAGAAGACTCAGCTCCTGTTATTATTCATCTGGCACAAAGCTATATGGGCAATTTACACAGGGATCTGGGAATTAACCGGTTAGGTTCAGTACTGCGCATCATCAAGATCTGCTTAATTTACGTGAGTCTTTGAAAGTCCATCAGACATCTGTTGTGTGCAGAATACATGTCTGATACTAAACTTTTCTTCCTTTAAATTGTTGTGAACATGTAAGGAAGCCTTAAGAATTTTTGTTTTCTTAACTGTGATAGCTCTCAGTGGCATAATCCTTCTTAGTAGCATATTTTATATACTTGGAATGACTATTACCAGGTAGTTCTCCCTGCTTGGGAAATGTGGAAATATAGCAACTATTTGTAAAGAGGTTTGAAATAGCTCACAGAAATGAAAAATGATCATTGAAAATAGCACAAATTGACGGCTTAACATGTGACAGCCGGTATTCCAAATGCCTTATCTCTATTAACTCATTTATTGCATACAATAACCTTATAATGTAACTACCACTGACATCACCCTTCAAAAGAAATGTTCACTTTCGTTAAGCTATCTCCAAATATTTTTCACACACGATCTAACTGTGATAACATTCTTCTGAGACTACTAAATGCTTCATTTTCTATTTTCTTTATAAAACCTATATTATACTCCTTTTGACACAACACATGCTTTAATTTTTTTTAATATCTGTTGATGCCTTGAATTCCTTGAGCGCAGGGTCTGTGCTTTGTTTCTTTGAATTTTCTTGTTATAAATAACTTTATTACATGCAGTGGGTGGATTTTCTGAATAGAATTTGTTTCTTTATATCTAAATTCCCTACTGAAGTTTCATGAATCAAATGAAAAAGTCTGCAACACAAAGATCCCTTATTTCCCAAAGAGGAAAAGCAGAATTTCAGAGAAAGTTTATGAAACAGCAATTAAATTTAACTCAGAGTGTAGAACCATTTTCTTCAACTCTAAAAGTACTCTGGAATTAGTAAGCACTAAGCGGAAAGCAGTTGGAGAAAGTTCTTCTCTGATGTGACTATGTATCCTTTGGAGACAAAAAAAGTCACAGAACATGTGCTGGTGCCAGAAAACTTAACAAGAGTGAACAGTGGTGGTGAGTCAGCACATAAGGGGCAGAGTTGTAACTCTAGGAAATCTGAATTGAAGCCAAGCTTAGAGGTGTGATATATGTGTCAGGTTTCAGGGAACACCAAGACAACCTCTCCCAAGACACAAAATACTTTGCATAAAATAACAGGCCACACGCACTATGAGGTTATTGTTATTTTTAAATCAGTTCGCCAAAACTTGAACTTATGTTTCCCCCAAAGCACAGGCACATACCTACACACATACTTGTGCTTCTTTATATTCATGATTTCGACAGTTTACATATCGTGTTTTGGGAAGGGGGGAAAATTATTTTACATTATACAGCTGGCTGTGTCTATATGATTTCAAAACCCAGTTGAAAATGGGGGAAAACATTCAGTCTAGTAAAAAAATCATTTTATTCCTAAGTATATTTGTGTCTTGCACAAATGAAACTTTTTGAGCAACTTCTTCAAGACAGCCCTTGGTTGGAAACCATCAAGGAAGCAAAGTTCTGCCTCTTAAGATGTTCTGTTTTTTTTTTTTTTTTTTTTTGCGGTACGCAGACCTCTCACTGTTGTGGCCTCTCCCGTTGCAGAGCACAGGCTCTGGACACGCAGGCTCAGTGGCCATGGCTCACGGGCCTAGCCACTCCACGGCATGTGGGATCTTCCTGGACCGGGGCACGAACCCATGTCCCCTGCATCGGCAGGCGGACTCTCAACCACTGCACCGCCAGGGAAGCCCTCTTAAGATGTTTATAGCCTAGGAATACTGGGAGATAAACACCAAGGCACAGTAAGAGTAACTGGCAGTATATGGTGATGGCCTCGAGGAGTCATGGGATAGCTATGGGAGTGAGAAGAAGGGAGACAGTGTCTCCAGCTGCAAGAATCCAGAAGGATTTCATAGAGAGGGTGAACTACTAGCTGATCATTGAAGAATCGTTAGAAATTTAAATAGGCGGAGCTGGGAGAAGACTTTCTAAGTAGAGTTAACCACAGAGCAAAGACAAGGAGAGGAGAATGCTCAGGGCATAGACAGGAAAATCATCACACTTGAGAGAGAGTGGTGGGATGTGGGCATGAAAAAGTAACTTTAGAGTCAGGCTAAATTTTTCTATCAATTTTTATAGTGTTCTGTAGCCACAGCTGAAAACTCCTAAGAGCAAAGTCACAGTGCAAGGCCAGGCCCAGAAAGGAGCCCACATGCAACAGACGTTCAAATCATTTGGAGAGCGAGAGGCAGAACAAAGAAAAAGGAACCTTTCCAAACAAGTTAAAGCTCTGGGGACGTTAATACAAACAAGGCAATTAGGACAAATGTCGCTTAAGAGCCTTGTCTCTGTCTCTGGAGACATAGCAAGAAGACTCAGCTAATGATACCAATGTGAACTTTAAAAAATTGGATGTGGGCATTTTAAATGGTGAAACTTTAACTCTGGAACTATCTCTAAATGACTGTAACTTTATTGGTCCTTAGGGCACAAGGTCAAGACTCAATAATTCTACCTAGTCCTCTACAATTATAAAGAATATGCTTGTTATTTAGTGATGTAGATTAACTTTGAGTGCACACACCCAGTAGCTGACAGACAATGAGAGCATCTTCCACTAATCAAAGAAACACAATATTGGTCAACACAGTTCTGGAAGTTTTAGCCATGGCAATCAGGGAAGAAAAAGGAATAAAGGGAATCCAAATCAGAAAACAAGTAAAACAGTCACTGTTTGCAGATGACATGATACTATACATAAAGAATCCTAAAGATGCCACCAGAAAACTACTAGAGCTAATCAATGAATTTGGTAAAGTAGCAGGATACAAAATTAATGCACAGAAATCTCTTGCATTCCTATACACTAATGATGAAACATCTGAAAGAGAAATTAAGGAAACACTCCCATTTACCACTGCAACAAAAAGAATACAATACCTATAGGCAAAGAATAAAAGACCTGTATGCAGAAAACTATAAGACACTGATGAAAGAAATTAAAGATGATACAAACAGATGGAGAGATATACCATGTTCTTGGATTGGAAGAATCAACACTGTGAAAACGACTATAATACCGAAAGCAATCTACAGATTCAATGCAATCCCTATCAAATTACCAATGGCATTTTTTAAGGAACTAGAACAAAAAATCTTTAAATTTGTATGGAGACACAAAAGCCAAAGCAGTCTTGAGGGAAAAAACTGGAGCTGGAGGAATCAGACTCCCTGACTTCAGACTATACTACAAAGCTACAGTAATCAAGACAATATGGTACTGGCACAAAACCAGAAATATAGATCAATGGAACAGGATAGAAAGCCCAGACATAAACCCACACACATATGGTCACCTTATCTTTGATAAGGGAGGCAAGAATATACACAGGAGAAAAGACAGCCTCTTCAATAAGTGATGCTGGGAAAACTGGACAGCTACATGTAAAAGAATGAAATTAGAACACTCCCTAACACCATACACAAAAATAAACTCAAAATGGGTTAAAGATCTAAATGTAAGACAAGACACTATAAAACTCTCAGAGGAAAACATAGGAAGAACACTCTTTGACATAAATCACAGCAAGATCTTTTTTGATCCACCTCCTAGAGTAATGGAAATAAAAACAAAAACAAACAAAAGGGACCTAATGAAACTTAAAAGCTTTGGCACAGCAAAGGAAACCATAAACAAGACAAAAAGACAACCCTCAGAATGGGAGAAAATATTTGCAAACGAATCAACGGACAAAGGATTAATCTCCAAAATATATAAACAGCTCATGCAGCTCAATATTAAAGAAACAAACAACCCAATCCAAAAATGGGCAGAAGACCTAAATAGATATTTCTCCAAAGAAGACATACAGATGGCCAAGAAGCCCATGAAAAGCTGCTCAACATCACTAATTATTAGAGAAATGCAAATCAAAACTAAAATGAGGTATCACCTCACACCAGTCAGAATGGCCATCATCAAAAAATCTACAAACAATAAATGCTGGAGAGGGTGTGGAGAAAAGGGAACCCTCTTGCACTGTTGGTGGGAATGTAAATTGATACAGCCACTACAGAGAACAGTATGGAGGTTCCTTAACAAACTAAAAATAGGACTACCATATGACCCAGCATATGGCATATGGGCATATATGGCATATATGGGCATATACCTTGAGAAAACCACAATTCAAAAAGAGTCATGTATTACAATGTTCATTACAGCACTATTTACAATAGCCAGGACATGGAAGCAACCTATGTGTTCACATATATACAATGGAATATTACTCAACCATAAAAAGAAACGAAATTGAGTTATTTGTAGTGAGGTGGATGGACCCAGAGTCTGTCATACAGAGTGAAGTAAGTCAGAAAGAGAAAAACAAATACCATATGCTAACACATATACATGGAATCTAAAAAGAAAAAAAATGGTTCTGATGAACCTAGGGGCAGGACAGGAATAAAGATGCAGATGTAGAGAATGGACTTGAGGACACAGGGAAGGGGAAGGGTAAGCTGGGATGAAGTGAGAGAGTAGCACTGACATATATACACTACCAAATGTAAAACAGATAACTAGTGGGAAGCAGCCGCGTAGCACAGGGAGATCAGCTTGGTGCTTTGCGACTACCTAGAGGGGTGGGATAGGGAGGGTGGGAGGAAATGCAAGAGGGAGGGGATATGGGGATATATGTATACATATCGCTGATTCACTTTGTTATACAGAAGAAACTAAAACAACATTGTAAAGCAATTATACTCCATTAAAAATGTTTAAATAAATAACCACAATATTGGAATGAGGGATTCATTCCTTTCCTAGAAAAAAAAGAAAAGTTTGTTTTTCACCTGACTTTTAAATGACTTAATTAGAGAAACACACCCTCCACCACCACTAAAAAAATAAACTAACAGTGAGAGGCCTGCGTACCGCAAAAAAAAAAAAAAAAAAAAAAATTTGATCTGCGTGTACATTCCCGTACTGCTGCCTTTGATTTTGTATCTGTGTGGTCAGCATTCACATTCATTTATAAAGCTCATAGCTTTGATCATCCACTATGTGCCAGGTATTCAATCTAGTTATTATTTCTCTATTATTTTTCAACCCCAAATTCTGCAGATTTTTTTTTTTTTTTCCGGTACGCAGGCCTCTCACTGTTGTGGCCTCTCCCGTTGCGGAGCACAGGCTCCGGACGCGCAGGCCCAGCGGCCATGGCTCACAGGCCCAGCCACTCCACGGCACGTGGGATCTTCCCGAACTGGGGCACGAACCCGTGTCCCCTGCATCCGCAGGCGGACTCTCAACCACTGCGCCACCAGGGAAGCCCTCTGCAGATATTTTTATTGACGTAATCTGCAATTTAATTTTCAGATGATCCAAGATGACACATTTTAATCAAAGAAACACTTGATAGAGGAATGGCTGGAGAATGAGAAGAAGAGGCAGGTATACTAAGATATGAGAAGAATGGCTATGCCACCATTTTATACACAAGGATAGTATTACCTTTTTAACAGAACTGCTCAAAAGCACTGAATTTTGTCCCCTGGATTTTAGCTTTAAACACACAATTATCTCTAGTGAGCATCAGTTAAAGTACTCATCTAATTATGATTTTCTATTCAAGTAATCATTATATTGCCAAGGATAATACTGGGCTAGCCTGAATTATCTGCCGTCAAGAGAGGAAACAAAGCACTACCTTTCTTGCATCTACACAGAACGCAGTAGAATAGAGATCTAGCACTGAGCTGCTTGGTTTACTGATTAATGTAGGAACCACATAAAAGAAAGGTAAGATGGTTCTCTGCCCAGATAAAATAAACTGATGACTCCCTACCTTTCTCCTTTACAATCTCAGAGCTAATACTCACCCTAGCCAAGTGTGTTAGTAAATACATAATTAATGTGTTAACTATCCTTATAGTCTTGTTCTCATAAAAAGAGAAAACTGATCCAAAAAACTGAACAATCCCAGTTTTTTAATATTTATTTCCAAAAGACAAAATCAAGAATTAGATATAATCAAGGAAAAATGGATAGGTTTCATACGGCCAAGAAAGTGTAGAGCTATAGATGGCCAGTGATTTTTAAATGTTATTAGTAACTGTTAACAAAAGTTACTGAATGCCTACCATACATGGTATTGGGGAAAAAACATATTTACGTAGTTGTTCAGCAAATGTATATTGACAGTCAATTATATTCCAGACTCTGCTGTGCTAGAGGCTGGGGAGATGGGAGACAATCTTTAATTCTGAAAGGATTTCAAGCTGATTGGAGATGGAATACAGACCCCATCCCAATTAACAGAGGAGAGAGACAGACAATAAAAGCTTTGGGATTTCTGAGGAAGTATTCCAAGGTCCACAGGCTGAGAACAATTTCGTGTGCAAAATGAGACTAGACCTCAATGGGTGGGCGAAAAAGACCTTGCTCTACTCCAACTCCCTCCATCTGCTCTCTACTTCCCCACAAAAATGAAATATGCTCTTCCTTGAATTTTGTTTTCACCATGTGATGGATTTCAAGGTTCTTCTCCAATTGTCCCCACACTCTGTGGCAGGGAGACCTGAGCCATGCTGAAGGAAAAAACAAATGAGAAACTGACCAGTGAGTCAAAAATGGAAGAGAAAGGCTTTTGAGGACTACCATCTGCTCACCCACCCAAACCCAAGAATTTTTGGATGAAAATGAAGAAGAAATGAGTAAACAAGCAAACCTAAATGGTTTATAAAGCTACATCTTGAGGGCAAGAATAGGCATCTATGCAATTTGGGATTGCAACAAAAGTCAAAATACAAGTTGCAAAACAATTAAAAAATACAAATTGCAAAACATCAGGATAAAGGTTGAAGCCCCGGTGCAAACTTTCCAACCACAGCAAAGAAAAAAATAATAAAAGAATTATGAAAGAGACAAAAGAATTTAAGACACAGGCAAAGTAAATGTTAAATGCTAGAGGAAATGGAAAATTTAAGAGGAAGCACAGTGAAATCTGTGGGACGATCTAAACACCGACTCATAACCCTCCCAACTTTTCTGAGAAAATCTTAAGAAAAATAATCAACATTCATCAACTCAGAGCCTAGGAAAGCAATGCTTGTGGCCCACCAATAGGCCAAAGAGCAAGAACATTTCGGATTTAAAGGGCCCAAATCCACCATGAAGACTTTGAATAAAAAGCAGAATTCAAATCAAAAGTAGAAGTAAGCAGCGAAACCGGGCCACCACTGTCAACTCAACTATATATTTTCAAGTGTTAAAAATAGCAAGGGAAAGGATATAGTCTCAAAAACTTTCCTTTTAATGGAAGCAAATGCCAACTGAATTCAAAATAACAAATTCCAACAAAAAAAGGAAAACACAATCTGCTGATTCAAATATAATTCATTAGTAAAAATAAGGTTGTTGAGGAGTAGAGTACTCTGGAAACCCCTGAGCAAAAGTGGAGACTAAACAGATAGCAGGCCATTGGAGGGTAATGATTTTCTGATAGTGGTAAAGAGAATTACAGGTACTTAAGGGGGCATACATAGAGTAGAGGGATCTGTAATATATCCTCAGCCTTAGAACTATGATTGTTATGGGGGGATAGTTTTTTCAGGTTGATTCATATTCTCTCTCCCTCTCTAACCCTCTCTCTCTCTCTCTCTCTCTCTCACAAACACACAAACACACACACACACACACACACACACACACACACATAAACCCTGGTACTCAATCTTCCCCCTTTTTTTTCTTCAACAAATTCACTTGTCTTGCCCATTACCACTTCTATACCAAATGTTTCCTGATAATGACATTGCATTTTAGCAAACCCTAATGTTCCTTGCAAAATTATTTGATTAGTTCTTTAACAAACAGCTAGGTCCAGAGGGTATGACACATGGGACAGATAAGTTCTGTGAGAGAAGGCGAAAAAGAGGAAAATGTGAAGTATTTTCAACACCTACAGTATAGTCCCTGCTTTTCTTAGCCCTGTTCAGTAGAATCACAGAGGTGTGATTGCCCCAGGTTTGACCTTGTTTGGGTCCTGAGCCAGTTCTGACAAGGAGAGGAGGCATATTAGGTGGGGGATCCCTCCGGTAGGGTTACCACTAGAATCGGTTAACCTGCTGTAGAGGATAAACCTAAACAGGCTTCTGATCCACGAGCAATAACAAGGATTTGAAAACAGTGATGTCTGTCTCTCTGAAACACTGTATTCCCACTTGTTCTGAGTCTAACTAAGAACAGCAATACAGAAAACCTTCCCAGACACAATGGACCCTTGCTGCCACAGTGGCTCAAAGTCTTTCCACATTAGGCTTTGAATCCATGTCTCTCTACCTTCCCCCATGGATTTTCATATATCCCTTCCTACTCCATGCTCCTACCCCTCTCCTTGCATGCTTCAGTACTGCATAACCCTCTCTCAAATGCACATGCCCAGTTAGGTATTTTCCTTTGCCTAACTGCCCCTCCCTCATCTACTTGATGAAGCTCAAATCCCTTGCCCAACACTCTACACTCCTCAATGAAAAGTGAGAGGAAAGAATTAAAATACTCACAAGAATAGAAATACATTAGCTGAAATTCACACAGTCTCATATCAGGTCATCCTCTGAGACCTGGCTGTGGGGAAAGGAAAGTAAGTCGATGAACGTCCTGTGTGCTTAAAGAGTGGGATGGATAATTTGCACATCGCCTACCACAGAATCACAGTCACTCCTGCACTTGATCGCAGACATCACCAAGGCAACTTGACAAAAAGGCACAAGACCTGGACTGGCTTGCTTTCTCATCTCAGCTCTGAACTACTATGCAACTTCACATCCATGAGCCTCCATTTCCCAATCTGCGAAATAAGAGCTTAGAAAAGATGATCTCTACCGTCTTTTCCATTATTTAAAAAACCTGCAATTCTAAAAGATGAAGATAGAACACTTCCTAACACCATACACAAAAATAAACTCAAAATGGATTAAAGACCTAAATGTAAGCCCAGACACTATCAAACCCTTAGAGGAAAACATAGGCAGAATACTCTCTGACATAAATCACAGCAAGATCCTTTTTGACCCACCTCCTCGAGAAATGGAAATAAAAACAAAAATAAACAAATGGGACCTAATGAAACTTAAAAGTTTTTGCACAGCAAAGGAAACCATAAACAAGGTGAAAAGACAACCCTCAGAATGGGAGAAAATATTTGCAAATGAAGCAACTGACAAAGGATTAATCTCCAAAATTTACAAGCAGCTCATGCAGCTCAATATCAAAGAAACAAACAACCCAATCCAAAAATGGGCAGAAGACCTAAATAAACATTTCTCCAAAGAAGACATACAGATGGCCAAGAAGCACATGAAAGGATGCTCAACATCACTAATCATTAGAGAAATGCAAATCAAAACTACAATGAGGTATCACCTCACATGGGTCAGAATGGCCATCATCAAAAAATCTACAAGCAATAAATGCTGGAGAGGGTGTGGAGAAAAGGGAACCCTCTTGCACTGTTGGTGGGAATGCAAATTGATACAGCCACTATGGAGAACAGTATGGAGGTTCCTTAAAAACCTAAAAAAAGAACTACCATATGACCCAGCAATCCCACTACTGGGCATATACTCTGAGAAAAACATAATTCAAAAAGAGTCATGTACCACCATGTTCACTGCAGCACTATTTACAATAGCCAGTACATGGAAGCAACCTAAGTGTCCATCAACAGATGAATGGATAAAGAAGATGTGGCACATATATACAATGGAATATTACTCAGCCATAAAAAGAAACTAAATTAAGTTATTTGTAGTGACGTGGATGGACCTAGAGTCTGTCATACAGAGTGAAGTAAGTCAGAAAGAGAAAACAAATACCGTATGCTGACACATATATATGGAATCTAAATAAATGGTTCTGATGAACCTAGGGGCAGGACAGGAATAAAGATGCAGACATATAGAACGGACTTGAGGACACAGGAAGGAGGAAGGGTAAGCTGGGACGAAGTGAGAGAGTAACACTGACATATATACACTACCAAATGTAAATAGATAGCTAGTGAGAAGCAGCTGCATAGCACAGGGAGATCAGCTCTGTGCTTTGCGACCACCTAGAGGGGTGGGATAAGGAGGGTGGGAGGGAGATGCAAGAGGGAGGGGATATGGGGATATATGTATGCATATAGCTGATTCACTTTGTTATACAGCAGAAACTGACACAACATTGTAAAGCAATTATACTCCAATAAAGATGTTAAATAAATTAATTAATTAATGAGTTAAATAAAATTTTTAACATAACAAAAACCTACAATTCTGCTGATTGTTTAGAGGAAGAGACAATAAATTTGCCTAGAGCCTTTGAGGTCACTGTGAAGGAGGAATGCACCATTTAGTACATGAAGATAGCAATTTATCTTATTTTATTTATTATTTATAAATTTATTTTTATTAAAAATGCCCTATTAACATTTCCTGGAAGACCTAAGAGTGCTCTTCAAATATGTGGGAGGCTCTCACATGGGTGCTGTCTTCCTCAAATAGAACTGTTTTATATATAATCCCATAAGGCAGGACTGAAACTGATGGGTAGAAGACAGACTTAAGTTTAATATAGAATAAATGTTTTATTCATTTCGGGATGGTCCAGATACAGAATCAACTAAAAGAATTCCACAAACGCATCACTTTATCCCAAGGAGATCTCTGAGAATGGAGAATGGAGTCAAACACTCTGCAAGTATTATTTGATGATTGCTCTTACACTGACTTTCTTGGATAAAGGATCCTTCCCAATGCTTCTTACTGCTGCCTGCCTCAGCCAACATCCTGTCCAACAGAAGGGCTTTTTAGCTCTCAGATCAAAGCCTCCCTGTGTGCAAAGTGCCCATTGTTCATTAGTGAAATGTGACTTGCACCTGCTCCGCTGAGGTGTACTGCTTTCACTGCATCCCTCTCGGTTTCAGCAGGCTGTAGCAAGATCACAGGGCCAGTCACTTTGGTGACGAAGGAAGCCACGCTCTGCCAGTCAAAAGCTGGACCAGCTGTGCTGGGCCTGTGTGAACCAGGTGCCTCCTGCTTCCCCAGGAACCTGCTGCCAAGCCTTGGCAGCTGGGTGGACCAGCAGCTGCTCCTCTAGCTTCAGTCTTGCTCTCTCTCTCCTCCTCAGTCTGAGAATCCAAGTGCAGTCCCCGGGGAGGCCCATCACAAAGAGGAGGAAAGAGAACTTTGAAAGAGGGAGATACAAGGGCGATGATTACAGCCGGTTGACTGAAGGCATGAAAAGCAGGAAACACAGTCAACATGAGAACTATGACAAACTTCAACCAGTCTAAGCGTCTCATATTCTGAACAGCATCATCCTTACGATGGGAGAAATACACAACAGAAAGGCAGAGATCACAGTGAGAAAATAAACTGTTTATTAATAACATCATTGACATTACTATTCAGCATAGCTTTTAAATCCATGCCAGTACTGACCCCCAATAAAACAACTGATCATGATAAAAAACTAAGAGCCTCAATTTAGATTATCAAGCAGTGCCCTCTGCCCTGCAAGGATACTCATTTTCAGGATGCTTCATGAAATAATATGGACAACAGCAGCAGGGAATAAATTTCCATTGGTTCCTGTGAGCTTGCCTTGGTTATAGGTTCACTCAGTGTCATGACTCAGGAAACACTATTAAGCTATAACTAAATTGTATGGATTTGAGTTGTGAATTGCATGTTGTCTGTCCTTTTCTAGAAAGTATTTAAGCACCACCAAACCACTCAGCCAAGGGAGTGACTTCCTCCCCTAAAATGCTCTTCCTTGCACATTGCCCTTGGAGATGTGGCAAAGGGCTCCTTCCTAAGCAGTACATCCCAGTCTGGGGCAGGGAAGCGGGGGGATGGAGGAGAGTGTAAATGACACTGTTGTGCAGTGACTCATCCTTTCACTGACTTCATTCACTTCTGTGTTTGCAGCCAGTTGGACAGCTGTGTTGGCCATGTGAAGTCAGAGAAATTTTTTGTTCCAAAGACAGGAAGATGGGGGGGAGAAAAACAGATAAAACAGTGGATGCGTGTGTGTGGAGCCATAATTGCTGCATGACTTCAGCTTCTCTGACCAGCTAACAGTCACCGCATTAGTCACCAGTCCTCAAAGGATAAGACGGGGCTGGCTGGACCCAACATGAAGTGAGACAGGCCTGGCAACTGCGGCTCAGGTCCAGGAAAATTTTCTCCCTGTGTCGCAGGGAGGTGAGGGGCAAATGCTTACAACTAAAGGATAAGATGATTAGCTGAAAACTGAGGGGAATCAAGCTGTTACAATAGTAAGTGAGATAAGAACCTGGCCCTCAAAGTGTCCACAATCTAGGGGGAGAGGCATCTGTGATCAGCCAGAAGTGTAAGCAACACTCTGGGATCACAAAGCAGGAAGTAACAAAGAATTGCTAGACGCTCGCAAAGCAATGCAGGCAGGACCAGCATCCTTTTACACGTCAGTTGGACCCTCAGCTCCACCTGTACGCTCTCCCTGTCACTGATCAACACTTACTCTCATTTCCCACAAAGACTATTCCAAAATTCCAACATTCACTTCAAGCCTCAACCTTCCAATACAAGGGTCAGCAAACTGGCTCGCAGACCAAATTTAGCTCACTACCTCTTTTGTAAATAAAGTTTTGTTGGAACACAGAATTCATTTAAGGTAACGTCTATGGCTACTTTCCCACTAGAATAGCAGGGTTGAGTAGCTGTGGCAAAGACCAGATAGCCTGCAAAGTCTAAACTATTGATTATCTGTCCTTTCAGAAAAAGAGTCTGCTGACCTCTGCTCTGATGCATAGCAGAAAACAATGTCTCTTACTCCATCAGGAAGATGTGAAGGTGAATTCTCTCAACTTTTGACCCAACACCTATAGCTGTTCCTATTCCCATCTGGGCCTGTCCAGACTCAGTGGACAAAGGTGCCTCCTCGGCTATTCAAGACAAATCTGTTCACATTGGCCCTTGATGCCATCCTCCCTCTTTCCTCCAGGTGTTTGCTTTCATGTCTTTAATCTAAAATCGGAGGATTGGTCTTCAGCCCACTTTTCACTCTATTGCCTCTCAGGGTGAGAGTCTGCCTTCTTTGATGGGATTTCCAAATTATCTCTATGCTCTCCCTTCCTGCAGCTTTGACTTGTAGTTCCAATGGATCGCTAACCTCTGCACCCAGATATGTGAGAACCACAAAAACATCATGTCCCAAACTAAATCAACATCTTTGAAAGCTTCTCCTCCCTCAACCTCCCTATCACTGCTGCTGACTCCACCATCCACCTAGGAATCTGCAAGCCAACTCTGACCGCCCCCCTTTCCCTCCACCACACATACAATAAGACAAAGATGCTATTGAATCTACCTTCTAAATCTGCCCACCTTAAGGAAAAACCCAGTGCTCACTGCCCTACTGACTGCCCTAGTCAGCCTCCTCTTCTCTCACCTGAACAACTACAGGAGCCCCTTAATCAGGGATCCTGTTGCCTCCTATCTCATGCTCCACCAGTCCAACCCTCACACTGCTGCTTGAAGGCTCCCATCCATGCAAATCTCACCATATATCATCCCTGTTTAGAATCCTTTACTGATTCTGTATGGCCTATGAGTTATAGATCCCTTAGCCAAGAATTCTCCATGATATGATCTGTAGCTCTCTTTCCAGCCTTACCTCCTACATGTTTGCCCTGCCCTAGGCCTGTAACACAACCTGATGCCACCATGGTCCTCTTCTGAACCCACCAGTTCATGAAGGCAAACAATAAATACCCACTAGGTTTTAGAACTCTCACTCTGGGCCTCAGCCCCCTTAATTGATCCATACCTGACTTTGCTCCAATGCCATCTTCTCCTGACTCTATATTTTCGCCTCTGGGATTTCAACTTGGATCCCACTATGGCCTTTTGAGTTTAGCATTTATAGTTAATCTTTCTGGTGAATCTAGACTTTCTTCTAACAGTCTTTGACTTAAGATTGATGTTCCAGTCTTGGAATCTTTGTTTGCTTTGGACATGAACATCATATACCAACACTTAAAAACTCTTTGGATCCAATTCTAAGTTGTAACTCAGCCAACATTTAACAAGACTAACCCCAACACCCAGGAATGAGACATTAAGATACCTCTGTCTTTATATTTGTTTGCTCAGTACCGAATTATTTACAGTTCCCTTAAGACCTCCATGGTGTTTCATGCCCATGCTCTGTTTGGAATGATATTTTAACTCTTGTTCACTTGGATAAATACTAGATACTCCACATTCATCTCAACCTCACCCACATAACCTGCAGCTTAGTGGAAGGTGCTGATCAGAGGAGAAATATGGGAGAAATCCAAGATGTAAGAAGAGGGGAACATCAAGAAGTTAAATTAATAAAATTCGGGAGAAGCTATAGGACAGCCCCATCTTGAGAAGAGAGAAAGAAAATGAGAACAAACAAAAAAAGTTATAACTGTAGAATGACTCACATGTTTTTAACTTTTAAAAACTTAAATTAACAAAATACCAAAAGGATTCTGGCCAAGTAGAGGTAAAGAATGAGCTAAACTAACATTTTCTCTGGCAATAGAAACAAACCTCGTAATAACAGCGTTGTAATGAGAAAAATCAAATGTAAATGAATACAGAATAGAGGCAGCATGTTTTCCAATTAGCTCTACCTTACAGGAAGATCTGGAGAGAAATTTGTGGGGTGTTAGGAACACAGACAAAAAATATGGAACCAAATGGAAATAATAAGACAAGGAGTTAATTCAAGAGTGTATATTCAAGAGAGCTTTAAGACATAGCTAGTTCTCTGGCTGACCTTGGTCTGAGCAGAGCTAAGTAAAAAAAAGTCATGAAGCTGGGTATCCTCAACATCTTATCTGGTCTTTTCAGGCATCACAGCTTGAAAGAAATCCCCAGGCATCATGAACCTGGGCTGAGGGGAAAAAAGGATGCTGGGTCTTTGGTTTCTTGATCACAGTAATCCAGGCACACTGCTGCCTGGCGTAGCCCTCTCTCCCCTGGCATCTCCTTAAGGTTGGACCCAAGGATGGAGAGGAAGGATGGGAAGAAATGGATTAGAACCAGGAAGTCACATCTTCCCTAAATACCCTCCACTCAGAATGAGTTCACTGCCCCTCCTCAAGTCTCTAAAAGCACCCTGTGATTAGTCCGTCATGGCACTCTGCACATTTTATTGGTAGTATCTGTTTATATACATATACCCATTTCCTCTAAGAATATCATACTATAGTGGTTTAATATAGGATTGGATAAAATGAGATGTAATAAACTCTGATATTTCAGCAGCTTAGTACAAGTTTTTTTTTCTCAATCCTACAAAGTCTGATGCAAGGTAGTAGAAATGTTTTCCACCTGGAAATCATGGGCCCAGGCTCCCTCCACTGTGTGACACTGCCAGGTCAACACATCATTTCCTGGGCCACAGCAGCATGGGAAGAGAAACAAGAAGTAGCGTGCTGGCTCTTAAATGCCTCAACCCATGAACTGCGTTCACATCTCAGGATCAGAACTATTTACCTGGCTCAATCTCCAGAGAAGGGCTGAAAAACATCACCTCCTATGCGTTCAGAAGGAAAATAATTCAATACAGGGAGCACTGAGAGTTTCTACCTCTCCAATCTCATTGTCCTTGTGACCCCAATACCTGGAAGATGGGCAAGTGCATACTAAATACTGAATAAAGCCTTGCTGAACTGTATTGACTCTGCCTGGTGAACGTAAGGGAAGTGTGCACAGAAGATGAGACCAAGAAGCAGAGAAAAGGCCCCTTCAAAACCCTAACCCCAAGAAAGGAGTCTGAAACAAGAGAAGAACCAGGAGAAAGCATTTTTGAGGAATCCAAATGAATGAATGAAGATAAGAATAGTCAATAGCATCACATGCCACAGAGGAAATAAATAAGAACATGACTGAAAACAGGCCATTAGATTTGACAATTAGGTCATTAATGGCTTTTCTCTGGTGCAAGCCAAATCTCATTATGGTGAGTTTTAGACGGGATCCAAATCATTTCAGTGAGCTAGAGTTTCATAGCATGAACGTTGCTTGAAACAGATGGCTGTTTGAGATTTGTGGATGTTTTGTTTCTCTGAGATTTTTAACCTTAATAAAATTTCTTGCCATGAAATAGTAAGAATAAGAATAGCTACCATTCATCATCCACTTGCTAAGTACCCAGCACTCTGCTAAGTGTTTTATCACACTATTACTCATATTTAACAACAATCCTAGAAAGAAGGTATTGTTATATTCTGGTCCCATGGTTAGTATATACTACAGTGAGGTTGGGGCCCAGCTCTTCAGTTCCAAAGTTTGTGCTCTTTGAAACACAGTCTGAACAGTGTGATATATTTGAATAATGACATTTTCACAGTAAATTAACAATAAAGCAAATGTAAACTTCTCAGATTTTGTAGGGAAAACAATGTGAAGTGTATATTGGTTGAATTGCAATTAGATTGAGAGAATATCTCTGGAAAATTCTTTCTGAGTCAGTAGAGAACTGGTAAGGAAGCCTTGGAAATATTATTTTGGCCATATCAATAAGCAAACAATTCAAATTTCATTTAAAGCTCCCAGAGAATTTCATCCTTGGCTAATACAGTCCTACAGTTCTATGGTGCCTGATTTTTTTAACCATCTTAAAATGACTAGCCAAGTTGCCTTTTAAATTCATACCTGCTATTGAATACTTACCTGGCTGGCCCATCTAGAGCATGACTTATGAACAGTCTTCCATACACACTTTCATATATGGCTTTTTATTTTATTAAAAAATTCACTGGACTTTCTGGATGAGAGTTATTAAGACACATATTATACCTTGGCTTAAGTCAGAAATGTATAGTTTAGCACTTATAAATTTCATTGTAATTTTTATTCTAAGCTTCACCAGGAATTTCAAGTTTGTATTTTACTATCTCAGAGCCTGAAAATTAAGTGACTATTAAAAGTAAGAATTGGGGCTTCCCTGGTGGCGCAGTGGTTGAGAATCTGCCTGCCAATGCAGGGGACACGGGTTCGAGCCCTGGTCTGGGAAGATCCCACATGCCGCAGAGCAACTGGGCCCATGAGCCACAACTACTGAGCCTGTGCGTCTGGAGCCTGTGCTCCGCAACAAGAGAGGCCACGATAGTGAGAGGCCCTCACACTGCGATGAAGAGTGGCCCCCGCTTGCCACAACTAGAGAAAGCCCTCGCACAGAAACGAAGACCCAACACAGCCATAAATTAATTAATTATTTTTTTAAAAAAAAGAGATCTTAAAAAATAAATAAATAAATAAAATAAAAGTAAGAATTATTTCATGTGAATCCTTAGGAATGACTGTTAGAAAATAAATATTAGGCAGAACAGAATAATATAGGTGTGTTTCATTTACTAATTTATCAAATCTTATTGAATAAACACCTGAAGAGAGCAGAGTACTGGACTGAGTACAATGGGGAAGATACTCCTTACCCTCAGTGTGTCAAAATATAGTAGAACAATGAAACTAAGTGAATGGATTTGCATACGAAACAAGCAAAGTAGTATATCCGCAGCTACAAAATTATATAAAAGTCTGTCCTAAACTTCTGTATACTATTCAACATTCAATTTACAGAAAAAATAAATGTAAGCACCTCATGACAAATAGTTCACTTTAACAGACGCATTGTAAGTTTTCCTTAAACAGCAAACTCTTCTTATACATATTTCTACTGTGATTCTTTGGAACCTTGATCTCCCACTCTATCCCAAACAATTTTGTTTTGTTTTTGTTTTTGTTTTCTCTTACAGGACTAAGCTTTATCCCAGTACTAGGCGTCTACTTTCAGTGTATGGACTTGAATTTTACTTCACAGAGAACACAGAGACCATCTTCCTGCATCTAATTAGCTTTTCCTTCAACCTTTTGTATAATGGAGAGTATCTCACTTCCAATCAAGGTTCGGCCCCTTCAAAGATACTGTGAGTCCTAACCACCTCCACTGCTTTTACACTTTACCCCTTGAGTTTCTCCTCTTTTGCTTTGTATTTCAATCTGCAATTAAATACATTTACTGTTCACTGCCCGTCTTTTCACCGAAGTTTCCCCAGCCATGGTTTATTTGGCAGTTCACCCTCTAATCGTTTCCTCAAAATGACATTATATAAATAACATTTCCTGGGTTTTTGCACATTCAAAACTGTTTTCCTGTAGTCTTTAAACTACAGATGAAAGACATCTTGGTCATATATAAGATCTCTGGCCCATTCTTTCTTTTCTTGAATATACAAAATTGTTCCACTGTCTTTTTGGATTAATTTATATCTTTAGAAAAGTCTGATGCCTGCCCAACTTCATTCCCCCATAAGTGAGTTGATGTTTTTACCTGCTTGTCCAAAACTTTCTTTCTTTATTCTAATCACTTTAAGATATGTGTTGATGTTGACTTTTCTAGATCAATTTTCCCTGGTACACAGTAAGCCCTTTAAATATGTAGATTCATGCCTTATTTTGTTTTTAGAAAAGTTTCCTTTAATTGTATTTTTAAACATTCGTTCTGTTCTTTTGTTTTGGTTTTCTTCTTGGGAGACTCCATATGTATAAGTTAGCTTGTGTTTTTTTCCTATAATTTTGCCTCTAATTCTTTTTATTTCTGTATTTCTTGTTCGTTTCATTCACTTTTCCCATACTTTGTCTCCTTCTGTGCTTTCAATGGTGCCTACTCTTCTTGTGTTCTAATTTAGACTTCTGAAAAAAATTTTTCCTTTTTCTTTTGTTTCTTCCATGGTTTCTGCCAAATCCCATTGCACCTCTTCCTTTAATTATTTCATCATCTGTTGTCTGGTCCTGAGTTCTTGTATTTGTGCTTTTTACCCCTTCATTAATAACAGTTATTACTTGCTAAATAATCAAGTAATGTTAAGTTACAATTTTTATCTGCTTCTTAGCAATACTTTTCTGGTGCATTTCATTGTCTATAGGAAAATTTTCCAATTCTTTTCCACAGTTTGATAGCATCTCTGTATAGCTGCTTTTCCACCTCCTTTTGCTGTTACTCATATTTGAATGAGTTTAATTTTCCTGGACTAGCTTTTTGAAAAGGTTACTAGTGGGTAGAAAGGAAGGACTAAGGAGTTCCAGTCTGCCAAGCTTTACAGCTCATGGGCTCTCTCTGTTCCTGTCTGTTGCAACAGACTATTTCCTTTAAAAATAATGCCAGTTATTATTCAACCACATTCCCTTTGCCCTTAAGGTTCAGAATGGTTTCCATTGATGTGATCTTCCAGTTTCTTCACCAGCCACTGCCACACAGGACATATCTCTTACCTTCCAAGGTAGGATCTCCACTTTTTGTTGGTGCATTCTGATTTGTACTTTCTGTAGTCTGCCACCTGTGTGGACCCCAGACCCTTCCCATCTCTCCAGAATTCCACACCCTGTTCCATCTCATCTAGGGTGAATATATCTCAGTTTGTCCAAGGACTGAAGAAGTTCCTAAGACTGGGACATTCAATGCTAAAGCTAGGAAAGGTCCAGGCAAACTTGGACCAGTTGGTCACTCTGAATTCATCCTTGCTCATCACTGCAGTTGGCATTCAGGATGGGGCCCGCCTCGTCTGGAAGTAAACACTTAACTGTCTTTCCTGAAATTCACCACAGCTAATGCCCTATTCACCATCCTTCTCATTGTCCATCACCATTTACCATGCAGCTCCTTGACTGCTCCTATTGGCTTCAGTTGCTTTGGGCAGTAGGTATACATAATGCATAGTTTAAGAGATCTCTGGTTCTCCAGGTTTTACTGAAAATGGAGTTTGTGAAGTTTTTTTCACTCAACTTGCTCTATATAATTTCGAAGAGAAGAAGTGGAAAAATTCAAACTAAGCCTCTCACATGTTTCCTTGGAGCTCAAAAGATATTTTCTGTTGTCTTAATAGAGTTCCAGGTTGAAGAGCCTCACTTCTAATATAATTGAATTTCTTAACCAAGAGAATTCTGCAGTCAAGACTGTGATGCTTAGAATAAGCAGACCATGTAAGCAATACCCCACACAAAATGATGAGCCAGCGAGGTGAACGCCAGGCTGTGTATGCTGCACATTACACAAGCACATCAAGGCACACAAAAGTACAAAGGCACAAGCATCAAGTGCTGTGTGGATACAAAGTAATAAAAACAGTGTGGGAAACTCTGATAACGAACAAATCATAATGGGAGTTAAATAACAGCCTGAAGAGAGGGTAGGTGGAACACAGAACCAGGTTGGTTTTTTTTTTTGCGGTACGCGGGCCTCTCACTGTTGTGGCCTCTCCCGTTGTGGAGCACAGGCTCCGGACGTGCAGGCTCAGTGGCCATGGCTCACGGGCCCAGCCGCTCCGCGGCATGTGGGATCCTCCCAGACCGGGGCACGAACCCGTGTCCCCTGCACCGGCAGGCAGACACTCAACCACTGCACCACCAGGGAAGCCCCAGAACCAGGTTTTGAATAAGCCCTCTTTGAATAAAAAGTTGCTGTTTTTTTTATTATAGCCAATTCATAAATACAAGTGTAAAAAATAGGCAGAATAAGTGCTCCTATATGCAAATCATTGTGCCACATGCAGAGGCATTGGTTATTTTACTTAAACCTAACAACTTTTCAAGGTAAGCATAATGAAATTGAGTGTCGGAAAAGTTAAAATAACCAATATCATTCAGCTAGCAAATTCCAAAGCTAGGATTCAAACCTGGGCATCTCTGGGACCAATGCCCATACTCTTCTTGCTACATCACTCTGCCTCTTTTCAATCAAAGGAAGGAATTAATGGAAGTTCAATGCATGGAAGAGAAACCTTGAGGGAGATAGTAACTTAAAACAGGGGCCTGGGGAGGGCAGTCATTGAGTTCTAACCAGATGTGGCAAAAGCTCAAGTGTAAATAGTATAACTGCAGCAGAAACACAGAGGGAGCAAGAAAGGCAGCAATGATATTTATCAAGATTTTTAATGCAATTGCTTCCACAAGCTAGAGAGACATTTAAGATCTGAACAACTCGGTGCATCTGGTTTCATCCCCTGACAGAAGCCCATTTGGACGAAGTGGGAATTAAATTCACAAATGTAAGAAACTAGAATAGTTTATCAAATTTCTTCCTGCTGTTATGAAAAATAATGTTGTGATAGGGAATGAGATTAAATCTCTCAAAAATCAAATTTAGTTTAAAAAAAGAAGGTGGCAGGCTAACTGGTCTACCAGAGGAGACAGAGGTATCAGGTTTAATTCTTGGAAAAGGGTTTGCAAAAAGAAAGTCTGACTCTTCATGTCCCTGAAAAGCTATTAAAATTAGATAAGTTCCAAGCATTTATAAAGTGTTAGCTTATAGCCCCTTCCCAAATTACAAACATGATGCATCCAAAGACTCAGGTGATCAGGATGACATCATTGGAATCATCTTCATCTTCAATCAACCCTCACACAGACTCCACTAGGAGCAAAGCCCTCTGCATGTTTAACCTTGGCTTCTGCATAGTACCCCATGAATAGAAAGAAATTTGGGTTTGCAAGCCTTCAGTTGATAGGCAAAAACTGCACCATGCAGGAAGCTAAATGATTTGAAGGGCATATACAGTCTTGACCAGAAACCTCCCTGCAATGCCATAAATCTTAATTTCATTAATTTCCAGCTATTCCAGTAATTTATTCAATAAGAAAATAAAATATTAACCCTTTATCTCCAGATACCAGTGCATTTGAATTCCACTAATCTTTATCTAGCTACTCCAGCCCATATTGACCTCTCCTTTCTCTGAAAATTATTCCAATGGCTCATATAGTTGGACTCTTAATTAGTTTTGTAATTGTTTATATCAGTAAGCTTGGATGCAAACTAGAGGATAAGTTCTTTAAGCATTAGCTCTAAACATTGTGATAATCCAGAGAAAATTCTTGGAGAAAACAGAAACCGTCAGACAGGAACTCCCTGTGCTGCCCAAAGACACAACATACATACTACCTTTCATCCCTCTAGCTGAGGCCAATTCTTCCCTCTGCATTCCAGATTCTATCCTTTCTGATTTTGTCAAGAACTTTGCATTATTTAGTGTGTATCTCTTGTATGGTTAATCTTTTCTTTCCTATTGGTCCCTTTCTATTGTATTCAACCATGCTCAAGTATCTCCAGATTTTCAAACTTTCCCATGTACTTTCTCCCCATTCTCACTAAACATTATTACTCTCTCCTCCCTTCATGGAAAACTTCTCCAAGGATTGTCAAGTGTCAAAGTTCCTCTATCTTCATATCAATATTCTTCACACACTCTAACCTGGCTTCTCTCTCATATGTGCCATTTAATTCCATCCAAACAATTGTATAAGGTGATCAGTGACTTCCATGGTATCAAATTCAATGGAATCTTTTAATTTTATTTGACATCTCAAAATATGCAACACTGTTATTCACGCCCTCTGACCAAAACATCCTCTTTGCTTTCTGACATAAAACTCTTCTAACTTGATTTCCTACTCCATACACTTCATTCCCCTTTCTTGGATACTCCACCTCTACCAACTCTTTAAATGGTAGAGTTCCTAACTGAATTTCCCTGGGCTTTTTCTCACTGGGTCAGTAAGTGGCCTGTTACTCTGCGTTTATTTTTCATGATAGGCTGGGATTCCAAATATGTAAGTGTGCTATTTTTATTTTATGTTGGAAAACTCTTTTCCCCTCTGAGTAGCAGAGCTAACATTAATTTTTTGGCATAGTGTGGAAAAGTATAAAAAATTTTCCAGGACTTCATCTTATCTGTTATTATTTGATTTCGATTTTCAGGTAAAACGGTAATGGACCAAGGGGTGATGTCAGTGAAAACAGTTGAGTAGGATCATCGAAAATTCTGTCTCTGTGAATGCAATAAGACTACTGGCAAAATTGTCAGAATCAACTTTTTCAGAACTCTGATAATTAACCAAAGGCTTTCAGCAATCCAGGGAGTGTTTATTCAAGAAAAACATATGACTCTCAGTAAGAACAGTGACCTTTGTAGCATTTTTATTCCGATCGCCCCGTCCCCACCTCCATGGTAACTTTGAAAGCCAGCAGCCTGAAATCACAGTGGAAACCAGTAGCCTAGCAGTCACTGGAGGCGGGGGACGGAACTGAAGCTCCATCAAAGCCTCATCTTGTGCCAACAAATCAGATAATCTAAATAAAATGGACAACTCCCTAGAAAGATACATATGACTAAAACTAACTCAAGAGAAATAGGAAATATGAATAGACCTATAACAAATAACATGATGACATTAGTAACCAAAAACTTCCCACAAAGAAAAGCCCAGGACCAGATGGCTCCACCACTCAGTACTACAAAATATTCAAAAAAGAATTCATATGAATACTTCACAAACTCTTCCAAAAACTAGAAGAGGGAAGAGCACTTCCTAACTCCTTCTATGAGTCCAATATTGCCTGGAAACCAAAACCAGACACTCACAATGAGAAAAGGAAAAATACACACGAATATTCCTAATGAATAGTGATGTAAAAATCCTGAACAAAATACTAGCAAACAAAATTCAGCAACACATAAAAAAGATTATATATACCATGTGACCAAGTGGAATTTATCCTACAAATACAAAATTGGTTCAACATAGAAAAATGAATCAATGCAGACACCATATTAGTAAAATAAAGGGTTAAAAGCCACATGATCATCTCAATAGATACAGAAAAAGCAATGGACAAGATCCAAAACCTTGCATGACAAAAACATTCAATAAACTAGGAATAGAAGGAAACTCCTTCAATCTAATAAAGGGCATCTATTTTTTTAAAAACCACAACATATTTAATAGTGAAAGACTAAAAGCTTGAAAGATTAGAAACAATACGAAGATGTCCATCTCACCACTTCCATTCAACATTGTACTGGAGATTCTAGCCATGCCAATTAGGCAAGAAAATAAAAAAAAAAGACATCCACATTTTTTAAAAGAAGCAAATTTATGTCTATTTGCAGATGACATAGTCTTCTTGTATACAGAAAATCATAAGGTACCACCAAAAATAAAACTATTAGAAGCAGCAAACACATTTAGCAAGGTTGCAAGATATAAGATCAATGTACAAAATCAATTGTATATCTATACATTAGCAATAAACAATCTGAAAATGAAAATAAGAAAACAATTTTATTTACAATAGCAACAAAAAGAATAAATACTTAGGAATAAATTTAACCAAAAAGTATAAAATGTGTACACTGAAAACTATAAAACATCTTTGAAAGAAATTAAAGAGTATCTGTAAAATGGAGTTTTACGTGTATTGAAGTTCATGTATTGAAGTTCATGTATTGAGTTCATGTATTGAAGGATTAAATATTTTAACCCGAAAATACTCCCCAAATCAATCTACAGATTCAATACAAAGTCCATCAAAATCCAAGCTGCCTTTTTTACACATATTGCCAACCTGATCCTAAACCTCACATGGAAATGCAAGTGAATCAAAATATTCGAAAACAATCTTGAAAAAGAATTACAAAGTTAGAAGACTCACACTTCCTGGTTTCAAAACACACTACAAAACTACATTAATCAAGGCTGTATGGTACTGGCATAAGGACAGAGATATAGAAAAATGGAATAAAATAGAGAGTTCAGAAATAAACCCATAGGCTTTTGACCAATTGATTTTTGACAAGCATGAGAAGACAATTCAATGAAGAATAGTCTTGCCAATAGTACTGGGACAACTGGCTAACACACACAAAAGAATAAAGTTAGATCCCGACCTCACACCACACACCAAAATTAACTCAGAATGAACCAAAGACCTAAATGCTAGAGCTAAACCTATAAACTATTAGAAGAAAACATAGACATAAATCTTCATGACCTTTAGGTTAGTCAATAATTTCTTAGATATGACACCAAAAAAATCCAGGCAAAACAATAAAAAATAGATAAATTAGACTTCTTCAAAATTAAAAACTTTTGTGCTTCATATGATACTATCAAGAACGTTAATACAACCCCTGGAATAGAAGAAAATATTTGCAAATAATATATCGGATAAGGGACTAATATCCAAAATATATAAAAACCCTTACAACTTATTATTCAGCCTTAAAAGAAATTAAGTACTGCTATATGATAAAACATGGAGGAACCTTGAAAACATGATGCTAAGAAGGAGCCAAACACAAAAGGCCACATATTGTACTGTTCCATTTATATGAAGTGTCCAAGGTACTCTAAGGTAAATCCATAGAGACAGAAAGATTAGTTAGCATGTGCTAGAGGTTGTGGAGAAGGGAGAATGGAGAGTACCTTCCAGTGGGTACTGGATTTCTTAACATAAAAATACTCTAAAATTAGATTGTATCAATGGCTGCACATGCTGAATATACTGAAAACCACTGAACTGTATGCTTTAAGTGTATGCATATTATGGTATGTGAATTATATTTCAATAAAAAAATTTAAAAGGGACTTATGCCACTCAGTAATGCCACACTTAGGTATATATTCTATGGAGAAACCTCACAAGGAGACATGTACAAGAATATTTATTCCTGGGCTTCCCTGGTGGTGCAGTGGTTGAGAGTCTGCCTGCCGATGCAGGGGATGCAGGTTCGTGCCCCGGTCCGGGAAGATCCCACATGCCGCGGACAGGCTAGGCCCCTGAGCCATGGCCACTGAGCCTGCGCGTCCGGAGCCTGTGCTCCGCAACGGGAGAGGCCACAACAGTGAGACGCCCGCGTACCAAAAAAAAAAAAAGAATATTTATTCCTGCATTGTCTGAGAAAAAATAGAAACAAATTAAAGATCCATCAACAAAAGAATGGATAAATTATGAATTTTTTATACAGTTGAATACAGCAGTTTAAATGCACCAAAGCATGTGTATTAATGTATATTGAGTGAGAAGTTAAAGAAGCCCAAAACATATCGTTTAATAAGGATGGAAAACAGGCAAAGCAATGTTATAAATTATTTATGGGTACACATATAGTACAGGTATAAAATATTCACAAGAATTAAAACTCCATGTTCAGGATACTTGTTACCTCTGCTGATGGCAGGAAAGAAATGGAATCAGGTTAGCTACAGGGGCTTCAACTATATCTGTAAGATTTCAACTTGGAAAGGAGAAGGGAGGTAGGGAGAAAGATCTGAAGCAAATTTTTAAAATCATTATAGGAATGAGCTGAGTGGTAAATACATGATTTTTTGTTATATTAGTGTCTATACTTTTCTGTGTGTGTGAAATATTTTATAATAAAATGAAAGATATGCTACTATTTAAATATACATTTATTTTATATATCGATGGATATAGATATAACCAAAACATAATCAAATATAATTTGACTTTAACTCACCAGTTCTTCCAAGTGTAGAGACCAGAGAAATTAGAACTTAAAGTGGCTTACTAGTCTACTGATGTATTTTGCTAATTAATTTTCTAAGAGATCTCTATAGAGATCTCCTTTTAATCTTAAGATAATTTTTTTTACTGTTTGAAAAATCAATTCATGATTATTCTCAATATTTAGAAACTATGATAAAGTATAAATAATTCAATATAAAATTACATACATAATCATACTGCTGAGAGATAGCCGCTATTTATATTTATATAAATATATTTATATTTATATCTGGGTACTTTCAGTCTTTTTCTTACAGCAGACATATATCTTTTTATATAAAATTAGGGTCATGTTATTCACATGTAAATTAGACTCTCATTTGTCTGCTGAAAACTTCCAATGCCTTCCTAATACCCTCGTATAAAATCTAAACTCTTTACCTAACCTTTGCCTCAGAGACCCTATACGATGTAGGCCTGCTTGCCTGGTCTTCTCTCACTCTCCCCCCCACCTATTCTATTTAAACCTCATTAGCCTTCTAATTGGACTAAGCTTGCTACCAACACAGCACTTTTGCACATGTTCTTCTTTCTTCCTAGGATGTTCTTCTCTCATGGAATTGTTTGGATTATTGTTCATCAAATATTCACCTACCTCTCCCACTCTAGATGGAATATGCTTCCCTGTCCCATTGACAGGCTTGTTGGGGTGATGTGCTTTGGAATTTGCAATGGAATGTCAGCAAACATGGTAACAGTTTGCAATATGCTGGGATGGCGAGGTTTGCCCTCTTGTGCCTCTGTCATCACCACGAGAGGAACATACCCCAGCTGACCTGTTAGTCCAAGAAGGATGAGACTCACATGATGCAGGCCTGGGCATAATTTTCACCTTGGTGCCAAGCCATGCCAAGCTCACACTGAATCAGCTAAGCCCTGTCTACCTACCTCAGAGAGAATAAATTATGTGGAGAGAACAAATTATTTTAACTTATCTTAAACCACTGAGTTTTGTGGTGGTTTGTACCCAAGATTATTATGGCGATAGTTCATGGATATATCCTGTATCTTCGCATAACTTATTCTTGCACTTCATTTAAATCTTGATTCATGTGTCACCTTCTTTAAGCCACTTTTTATCCCCTTGACTCTGCTTTATATTTATCCATGATATGATCATAATATGTATTTGTTTGCTTGTTGTCTCCCCACTAGAATGTAAGCTCATGAGAACAGACACTTTATATTGTTTACGGCAGTCTCCGTCATGCCTAGAATGTGCCATGAACATCGTACATACTCAATAAATAATTCTTGAGTGAATGAATATTTGGACTTTTTTTTAAACTTTGTATCATACCCTAGACATCTAGTTTTAGACATTTAATTTACTTCTTACTTTTGCTATTATAAATAACATTAGGATAAATATCCTAGTTCCTAAATCTTTCAGTATATCACTGATTATTTCCATAGAATGTCTAAGTCAAAAGGTTTTGAACAAATTTGGGATTCTAAATGTATTTGAACAAATTTTTCTCTCTTAAGTTTGCATAGATTTTTACTTTGACCTATAACAAGAGAAAGGTTTTCATCAAAATTTTGCAAAACTTAGTTTTATAATTTTTAATCAGTAAGATTTAAAATGGTACGCCATTCTTTTCATTTGCATCCTCTGCACTGTTGATAGGGTTAAACTTTTTCTACATGAATAACACATTGTTATTAATTCTTTGAGAAATAGGTATTCATGTTCTTTGCCCAGTTTTTCTATTAGTATGTTAAGAACTCCTTTTATCTAAAGGCCGTTAAGTTTTGTGGAGAATCTCAAGCATCGTAAATATTTTCTCCAACTGTTTTTTTTTTTCCACTTTAAGCCACTGAAGCATAGCACATATAATATCAGCTTTTCAGACAGGAAGAGCTGAATTTGAACACCAGCTTTGCTTCTTCCTAACAGTATGATTTTGAGCAAATTATTTATCCTCAAAAAGCTTCCGTTTCTCATCTGGAAAATGTGAAGTATAATACCTACCATACAGGACTGGTTTTAAGCAACATTAACTCTGATTAATTTAATCAAAATAATGTACTGGGAAGATACTGAGATAGCTCACCAAATGATGGAAGAGGTAAACCATCAGGCCTTAGGAAGGGAAAGAACCACAAGCAGCCCCAGGCGTCAGCAGCAGGAGCCCTTCCGTGGACTGCCCTGCTAAGGTCCAGCCAGCACATGACCCAGCTCTACTTGCTCTTTGTCCCTGGTGTCTACATTCAATATCCAAATTCCTGGTTGAGAGAATTTGACTCTCCTAATCTAGGTTATATGCCTCCCTCTATAATCAGGAAATGGGGCTTCATTACAGAAAGAAGAGGTGGTAAGTGTGTGAAGCATGCAGCCCCAGCCGAATAACAAAAAAGAGGGGAGGAAGGGAAGGGAGGAAGGAAGAGGAGAGAATGAGGGGGACAGGGAAGCGGAGAGGAAGGGACAAGAAAGACAGAGAGAAGGGAGGGAAGGAGGAGGAAGGGAGAGAGGCAAGCTACTCCCATTAAAGTGCTAAGCTCCTTATCTGCCCCTTTAGTAAACTGGCAGAAACAGTATACTATGCACTATTTTTCTCTGGATTTTACACATATTGAGAAAAATGAGATTCCACTGAAACCAGAATCTTAAATAAGTTTCTCATGGTAAGTTATCTTTTGCTCTTATTGAGCTTATTCCCAAGAGAGTCAGCCCTTGAATCAAACTGCAAATCTTCTCAGCACTCTAAGGGCTTAATGCTTAGTAGTAGCTGTAAAGAAGCAGCAGGGCTTTTCTGTTGACTCTGCTTCCCTAGGATACACTATGCATGTTTAATTGTACTCTTGAATAGAACAGAATCCTGAATGGAACAAGTACCTGAACACAACCTTTCAGAAGATCCAATATTTCAAAGCCAAAATAGAAATGCCAGAATATCAAGTTTTCAAATTTGTATAAAATAACCATGATGGAAAATTCTCCAAAAATATTATCCTTGGAATGGACTTAACCCTTCCAGGACTTAATTTCCTGTCTTTAAAATGGGTTTAATGGTATCTACCTCTCATGATTACTCTGAAAATTAAAACAAGATGAAAATAAGATTGAAATTATAAGCACCTTATAATAGAAATCCACATTCCACTATCTCTTTTTCCTTTGAGCCAACTGAAAGCCCTATGAAAACTTTCTTTGCCACAAAGATTTTATATACATATATATTTATATATAAATATATAAGCATATAATATATAATGAATAGGGAGTATAATAATAAAGACCATAATTAAAGTATTTAACAAGAGGCCTATAAAACATCTTACCAGTATCCAAACATGATATTACTCTTCATCGCAACCCTGCAAGTTCCATTTTACAGATGAAGAAAGTAAAGCTCAGAAAGTTTAAGGAAGGGGCAGGTCAAAGTTCAAACTTATCTCTGACTCAAGAGTTCATGCTCTTTCCACTAAGCTACATTATCTCCTAGGAAGATACAATGATTCATAAAGAAATCACTATAGAACTAGACAGCACAGTAATCAACTGCTCAAGATCTCTTCAGCCAGTGATCTGAAAGAACAGGAAGTAACCACTGAGTGGTTTAATGTATCTAACTTCAGCACCACACTTAGTTCTATATGGGCATATGGGAAAAATCTTGTCTGCAGCTTTGGGAGAAGACTCCATGGAGGAGGAGGGATTCCAAATGCCATGAAACATGGTTTGAGAAAACCATCAAATTTTAGGTCAGTAAAATTTTTACTGATCTCCCCCATCCGCGTACCCAGCAATTCAGACTGCTATTTTTGCTAGTAAAGAAAAGGAAGAAAAATAAGAAAGAGGAAGCAAAGGAGGAAAGGGAAGAAGAAAAGGAGGAGGAAGAGGGCGGGGAGAAGACAAGACCAACCAATCTGAACAAGTCTGTTATCAACAGTTTTCATGACTGGTAACCTTTGATCATTTTTTTTCCCTCTGATGGGCCATAGTATTTGAAGTAAATCTTTCAAAGAACCTGATATTTCAAAGACAAAAGGGAAACTCCAGCATGCCAAGTTTTAAAATTTGTAAATATCAAATTATTAGTATGATATAAGCATGTTAGAAAATCCTCCAAGGAAACTGATCCTAAAGTATGTCTTACTTGGATAAAGTCACAGCCCTAAAAGATATTTCCTCAAATTCTCTGAATTGGAGCTAAAGAAGTATATATTACACATATCTAACTTTTTTTTTTAGTATTTGGAGATGAATTTTTTTCAACCAATATTAGGAAATAGAGTCAATCAGATTCCTGTAAGGAACACCAAGGGGGCTTCAAAACGCACATAGCAACTCTCCTCTCTTCGAATCACCACCATCCAGCTAGATTCTGAATGAGGGAGTGCTCCAACAGGATTGGCATCAGCCCTACCTATCCCTGGAAGAGTCTTGTTATTAAATTATTTTTCAAAGATTCATCTTCCCCTAGTCTTCGGAGGCAGTACAGCTGGGAGTCATTAGCTGTAATCAGTGGGCAGCCAACAAAAAGAGGAAGCAGTGGGGGAATGCTCTTTCTGTAGAAGCCATCTGGGCAGAGGGAATTTGGTTTTAAACCCTAGAGGGTAGAGGAAGTTATTGGGATCTTGTTATATTTGGACTTGACTTCGGACCCTAAACAAAAGATCTTTTTTTTCCCAGAACTTTGCTTTTTTGAAGTAGGAGTAAAAGATAGCTGTAGTAAGCTAGTGGCCATCTCACAGGACATTATGGTCAAAGCAGACAATCTGAAAACAAAAGCCAAACACTAGTAGGTTGGGAGTCTATTTCTGGTTTAGAGTTTTTGAAAGAAAGGAGGATCTCTTCCTACTGTGAGCAATCTCCCTTTTCTCTTCCCTTCCTACCCACCTTCACAAAGAAAAGCATACCTCTTACACTCAAAAAAAAAAAAAAAGATTATGCTTGCCTAAGTTCTCCATACAAAGAGACCACTTTTGACTTGTTTCATAAGAGGGAAAGCACCACATTTTTCATTTCACCCTTTCTCTCTCTTCTCTGAGGATGCTGGTAATATGGTATAATAAATAACGCGCAAGAACACACTTTGAGGCCAGAAACCTGAGTTTGATCCTGGTTCCACTACTTACTGTGTGGTCTTAGCAAATTAGGTCAGCTCTGGGCCTCAGCTCCCTAATCTATAAAACAGGTTAATAATAGATCTCTCATAAGGTTGCTAAGAGAATTTGTGATGAGGTGTGTCAAGCACCTAGCATACTCCCTGGAACACAGCAGACATCCAACAATTGGTTGCTATTGTTATTTATGTTATTTATACCAAACTTTTAATAAAAGTAGCAAAATTCACCAAATCACTTCATAGGATTTGGGGGGGTGGATTATGGGGGGAGAAGGTTAACACAGCTAGTTAAACATGGCTCATACCTCCAAATCAGAGGATCTGTGGGACCAAACAGCACCTATAGATGTGTTTTGGCTTCACAGGGTTTTAATTTTTTTTTTCATTTATTTTGAGCATCTCAAAATGCAGATTTCCCATTAAAATATATATTTCCAGCTGTGCTTGAAAAACCGAAAGTTGAGCAACCCAGGGCCAGCATTCCTGGATGGCAACAAAGCGCTAAGGCTGAACAGGGATTACCCCTCTCAGATAGGATGTGTGCTCTTCAGTTTGTCAGTCCTCGCCTTCCCCACCCCTTCCCGGTCTCTTACCCTGCCTGGCCTTTTTAGGCATTTGAATCTGTGATATCTTCTCTAACCCTCTGCCCCAAAGTGTAGATGGCTGAGAATAAGAGAAACATAAAGGTGCTTCATGAAGGATGAGTTAGTAGTCGCAGGGCAGGGAGTGAAAAGAAAATATCACGTGACATCTTAATTAGGGGATTAGTAGGCCAAAGGGCACCAGACCCAGTGACTGCTCCAGGAACTTAGAGACTTGTCATTTAACTTCAACAAGTCTCAGGTTCTAACCTGTAAAAGGCAGCTAGTATTTACTGACACTTTACAAGGTGGATTTGAGGATCAAATTATGTAATGCATACGAGCAAAGTGAAAAATGTTATGTATAAATAAAAGGTAGATTACCAAACATAATGGACACAATATTTAAAGGAAGAAAATCATTTTCTAGCCCATTTCTAATATTATATCTTCCACAGAAATCACACAACTGAAAGGATTCTTTAAAATAATTAATCTAGCCCTCAATTTCACAGATGAGCAATTGGAAACACAAGAAGCAGCTTTCACGAAGCTTACAATATAGTGAAGTAAGACAAAATGTATGAAAAGGGTATGCACTGAAGGGATACCTAAAGTTATATAAGCCTCTATTAAGTCCAGGGGTGGAAATAGCAAGTCACCTGGAGCAAAAAAAAAAAAAAATGTTTTTCGAAAAAAATAACCTAAACAACAACTTAAACTGCTTCTGCCTTGTATTTTTTTTTTTTTTTCTTTTCTTTTCCTTTCTTTTCTGCAGTACGCAGGCCTCTCACTGCTGTGGCCTCTCCTGTTGCGGAGCACAGGCTCTGGACACGCAGGCTCAGCGGCCGTGGCTCACGGGCCCAGCCGCTCCGCGGCATGTGGGATCTTCCCAGACCGGGGCACAAGCCCGTGTCCCCTGCATCGGCAGGCGGACTCTCAACCACTGCGCCACCAGGGAAGCCCCCTGCCTTGAATTTTGAAGGGTAAATTCAAGGTGCCTAAGGGTAACAGGCACCCCTGTGGTCTGAGAAAAGGATATAACAGGACGTAAGTATCACAAGCAGACACAGAAGATGTCTCTCCCCATGACTACTGAGCTCTATGGATAGGGTGAGAAAATTTGCAGAAACTATGAGTCTTCTGAGGAGGGAAAACTCACCTCAAACTCCCTGAAATCCACAATCAGGACATCTGTCAGGAAGGACCAGAAAGGCTTTTACCCAAGGTCCACTGGCAAGAAAGGGAAGTCCCAAAGTGGAGCTCGCCAGGAAAGAAGGAGCATAAGGTCAAAACAAGGGTCTAAGAGTTCTAGTAAGTATGGGGGAGGCTGGAAACCCTTCAGTGTCATTTTGGATCTTCCTAAAAACATATTATCAAGATAGGATGAGATATACAAGAGATTTCTTGGGGGAAATTCTCCTCAAGACTAAAGGGGAAAGGAACAAGAGAAGGTTAGGAGAGTCTTCGGATCAGACTGACACTTGTGAAGGGAGAGAAGGAAGCAAGTAGGATTATGTTCTGAGGAAGTCTCAGCCGAGCCAATGGGGCACCTGTTGCAAGGCTGCCTATTAGCAGCATCTGTGTTGGGCAGAAAGGTCCCAGTTCTAGTACCCTCCCTCCTATCTAGGCATCTGGACCTGCAAGAAGATTTTTTTCTGAATGCAGAAGTGTCCACCAGGCTGGACAAAACCAATGTTCAACAGTGGACAAACTGGAATTTTCAGTCCTTTCTCTGCCTTTCTTTTAGAAACAAGATTTGTCCATTTTGGATGGAGTAAACCCCTTAATCTTTAAAAAATTAGAGAAGGGGGCTGTTGGGAAATTCCAAGAGGGAGTTAACAGATTTCCTGCTAATAACAGTAGGTATGGGGTAGGGAGTAGATCAAGCAATGAATTAGAAAAATAACATGTGATGTCATTATATTTGTATTGATACCTTGGCTGGTGAAGTGAGTTATACTGATTAAGTATAGATACAGGAGGGCTAAATAACAACAGAGTTTTGATAGAGTCAATCAATAATAGAGATCTCTAACAGCAGAAATGATAACTTATACCTGTATAGGACGTTACAGATTACGAGGACTTTTACATATATTACATTTGTTAATTCCCATGACAATCAGCAAGATTCAGAATAGTCTGTCTCCATCTTAGGTATACAGAAAATGGAAGCCAGTGGAGATTAGCAAATTTATCTGAACCACCATTAACTTCAAGAAGAAAAGTTCATACTGGAATCCTTTTTTTTTTTACTTTTTTTTTGCCCAAACCCTACTTTCTATCCTTTCTAGGTTGACTCCCTAGATTGCCAAATCAATGCAACTGACAATAAATTCATAGGATGTTAAAGGAGGGAAAGATCTTATTTGAATGAAGCCGTCAGAGAAGGCATTCCAGAGCAGGAGAGATGGGCTTTGCTTCTTGAATGATGGGCAGGATTCAGAGATAGGGAGGAGTTGGATGTTCCAGATGGGGAAAACACAGGACACCGGGGAGAGAGCAAATAAGACAGCTTGACAGGGCTTCCCTGGTGGCGCAGTGGTTGAGAGTCCGCCTGCCGATGCGGGGGACACGGGTTCGTGCCCCAGTCCGGGAAGATCCCACATGCCGCAGAGCAGCTGGGCCCATGAGCCATGGCCGCTGAGCCTGCGCGTCCGGAGCCTGTGCTCCACAACAGGAGAGGCCGCAGCAGTGGGGGGCCCACGTACCGCAAAAAAAAAAACAGCTTGACAGGTACGGGGAATAGTAGAAAATAGGGAACAGTAAGTTGGGACCAAGTTGAAACTATATCCAGAAGGAAGTGGAAAGTACTAGGTTTTTGAAGGAGGGGTGATGCCATCAAAGCCATTGGGAAGAGCACTGTGACCAGAGCCCTATAGGTGATGGTTCAAAGGAAGAGAGAAGGACCTAATTAAGGAATTAATTTAAACAAAATAACAAAAGGACTGGAAAATGATTATAATACTAGTGAATACAGAAGAGTTAAATGTTAGGGAAGAAAAGACTGAGAAAATTCCCATCACAGAAGTCACAAGGATATATTCCAGAAAGAGGGACTCAAGAGACAGGATCAAATACAGATAAGAAACCATTCTGAACAGCTTTTATCTTAAGGATTCTTTATTTGAACCAATTCTGCAGCAAATGAGGTTAAGAAATGTTTATGTTAGAAGATTTTCGTGTAGAACACTGTTTTCCTCTTCTTGGTTTCAGGGCAGCCAGACAGAAGAAATTAAGTGTAATTAAATATAAAAAGTATCAATTAGCACTGATTCTCCCATCTACAGAGAGAAATGACCAGTTGGGAGTGAGTGATCTCATCCTCTTTCAAGTCTCAGAAGGAGTTGGAAACAAGACATATTCTGTACATCTAATCACGTGAGAAGACATCATAGGAAAGTAAAGGGTCCCCAATACCAATAGGGGATTTTTTTCCCCAAATTAGCCCTTGTTCAGCGGGTCATTATAATCTCTAAAGTAATAATATTTTATGTCCTATTAACTTACACTAACAGAAATCTGACAGCCTTGGGTGAAATGGAATCTTAATCTTGAATGATACGATACTCCTACCCACCGCTGAATATTTAAAACCTTTATGTATCTAACAAGAGGAAGCATAATCTGGCAGAAGGAACACATTTAGCGTCAGTTCCCACTTTCATTAGTTTTTACCAAGCAGATTCAAACCAACCATTTCTCCATTCTCAAAATGATTTCACGTATCAGTGTTCAATGGGATATTCCCAGATTACAACGTTCTGCTTTTTCTGCAATCATCCACAATGGGTCCCACCAACACCATTTGTCAGAGTGCCTTCCCCACTTCTCTCTGCTCCTTGGTTCAATGCATCACCAGTCAATGGCTTTATGGCATTACCTAATTGGCATAGTTTTCCTCCACTTTCCCCAATATTTAATATCCACTCTCCCCCTCCAAACATACCCTTATGCATACACAGCCTTTTAGTAATATTCTGAATATAGAGGGCAGATGTTTCATCAGAGTTAATTGAGTTTAACAACATAAAATAATTCAGTGGTTTGTACAATAAGCTGATAAATTCCCCTCAATCAGGTAAGTACACCCAAACCCTACCCACCCACTGACTCCTGAGCATATCTGATTTTACTCAGGTGCCCAGATACTTCCAGTCGGAATGATTCCCCCCCACCATTCTTCTGGGATAAATCCTCCTTTTAATAACTAGACAAAACTCCCAAGCCATACATGGCAGGAAGCCTAGAGCCTCCCTCAGGATGTGCCTCTGCCTCTGCTGAATTAGTCACTCCACAACCTGCCACCACCTGCTGCTCCATCTCTACTTGCCCACCACACACACTGGACACCATGGTTTTTCTACATTTCCTAAAGCATCCCTAACATCCCTAATGCACACAGTAGAATTTTACTGGTGATGAGAGGGTAATAGAGAGCAGCACAGAGCAGGAAACAACTTCCTCTCAGCGCCAGACAACGGTAGATGCATGCTGCCCATTCTGTACTACAAGAACTGTTCAGAAGCCATATTCCTTCATAGGCCACGCAGCACCTCCCTCCGCGTTCCTGGGAGTCCCTGCTCCTCCTTTGTCCTCCTCACACAGCCCTCTTCCCTCTCCATTCACAGCCCCCTCGATCTAGATTACTCCTCCATATGCTCCAGAAGTCTTGTTTTTCTCAGTCAGAAAGTCTATCAGGGCTTTTTCCAAAGCAACAGAATCATTCCCTTGGGAATAACATATCATGCCATTCTCCTAGAAGGCAGAAACAGTAACAAATTTTTCAAATTTTTGCTTTGTTAATAATTTGTTCCTGCTTCATTTGCAACAGCTGAATATGTGGAAAGTCTTTTATTGAGGGCACATTTTCCTGAAACTCACACTACAGTGTCCTGCACTGTATGCTCTCCTGCATCCTGAAAGATGTGGATCCCAGCGGTAATCAAGGACCCTGCTAGCTATGGGCTGACCTCACTCTGAAACCCATTCACAAGACCACTAATACCACTGATTTCTCCAAGGCAAGGGAAATTTTTTTTTCTGCCAAGCTATCTTTTATTATTCTCCCAGAGGTACCCCTTTCTCTTTGCCAGGCAGTAGAACATCCTTCCCCACTTCCTGTGGTAACCTTGCTCTCTAAACAATCCACACACATCTTTCTTTCAGTCCTCCCCCAGTGCCTGGCCGTGAGCTTGCTATTTATACCAGTGTGACCCTTATTTACCATGTGAAAGCTTGGAAAGATTTTTGTATGTATACTTTCCAGAAGACCCTCTGGAATGAGATGACCCTCAACATCTGAATTTATCAGTCTTCATTTTCTAGCCTTGTCCACCTCTCTGTCAGTTTCCATCTTTCCTTACCTAGAGCCCTGTATCTGTCTCCTAGGACTGCCACAACAAATCACCACAAACTTGGTGGCTTCAAACAACAGGAATTTATTCTCTCACAGTTCTGCAGGCAAGAGGATCAAAATCAAGGTGTCAGCAGGACCGCACTCCCACCAAAGTCTCTAGGGGAAGAGCCTTCTTGCCTCTTCCAGCTTCTGAAGGCTTCAGGAGTTCCTTGGTTTATAGCAACATAATTCCAATCTCTGCCTCCATCTTCACGTGGTTTTCCATCTCAAGCCTCCCTCTGCCTTTTCTCTTATAAGGATGCTTATCGTTGGATGTAGTGCCCACCCAAATAACCCAAGATGATCTCATCTCAAGATCCTTAATTTAATTACACCTGCAAAGATCCTATTTCCAAATAAGGCCACCTTCAAAGGTTCAGTATAGACACGGCTCTTGTTGGGGAGGAAGACCACCATCCAGCCCACTACAAGCTCCACACTTCTAAAACCTTTGGCCTGACACTTGCCTGTGAAGAACATCCTTCCTGCAGACTCCCCAGAGCCCCAAGAACCAGGAAAGAGATTCACTAGGTTTGTCCACTGTGCACCGCATGGGCTCAAGGGAACTCTGTTCCCTTCACCTGAGGGCAGGTAGTAGATACTGTCTCTATGCATAGAGAATTGCTGCCAGAGACCTAATTAAACACGGGAGGATTCTACAGTAGTATAAAGTGGGGAATGTAATCAGTCTCACTTGACTTTTCCACCTCCCTTAGCAGAATGGAAATTTTTACTTTCTCTTCTTTCACCTTCCCTGGAATTTGTACCTAATATCACATGACAACATTTTCCAAACCATGATCTGCAGAACAGGAGATGTTGCTGAGTGTTCTGCAACTAGATGCTCTGAGAGAGTGAGCACGCACACAAGCTTATTAGCAGCTCTGAGAAGCCGCCAGTAAAGTAAGTAGGCTTTAATATTTTACTAAAGAAAGCTGGTTAACCACATTTAACCCAAACTCTCTTGACTTCAAAGACCTTTTTCTTAGAGTATCTTTTGCGATCTCATAAGAATGCTAATGTCCTACAGACTACATATGGGAAATTTTTTTGAAAATTTGAAAAATGAGGAGTGTCGTAAAATTAATATTACATAAGCAACAGTTATTGTCTTCTCATTCCCAACATTAGGATATAAAGCTGTGTTTTAAGTCACCTTGGTACTATAGGTCTAAAATTAAAGTCTTAATCTAATTTTGGTTTTTCTACATAGATCTGAGCACCCTCAATTATCTGGCATCTGTAGAGGATGAAGGAACAAAACCAGCACAGAATAACCCTCAAGATTTTTTTGTTGTTGTTGTTGGCGGTACGCGGGCCTCTCACTGCTGTGGCCTCTCCCGTTGCGGAGCACAGGCTCCGGACACGCAGGCTCAGCAGCCATGGCTCACAGGCCCAGCCGCTCCACGGCATGTGGGATCCTCCCGGACCGGGACACGAACCTGCGTCCCCTGCATCGGCAGGCGGACTCTCAACCACTCCGCCACCAGGGAAGCCCCCCTCAAGATATTTTTGAAGGCAGTGACCCACCTCCTCTTCATTTTCTCTCTCCAGCCTCCTCCTAATAGTGGTACCTTGCATGTAACAAGCACTGACTGTTCTCTAAGAACAAAGTAGTGAGTTATAATGCTCCCTCTTGCACTAATGTAATCTATATGTGACAATAAGCCCTAATTATTTTTCCTTTCACAGGCATAGTAGAACAATATTTCAGTGATTATTTGTTTTTAATATAATGAGAAACACTACGAGTTACAAGATAGATAATTTGCAAGAAAGTTTTCAGTGAGTCATTTCAAATTACAGAACTTGATAACTTTAAGCACAGACACCACACATTGTTCAAAAAACGGGCACTATCTGTGTGCTAATGAGCCTGACTGTAGGTTCTCCCTCCACTTCCTGAGCTGCGGATGTTGGAATGGACACTGACCCAGAAGTCAGAAGAGACAGGTTTCAGTTCCACTTGGATGACCACAGACAAATCTTTCTGAAATTGGAGCTCCTTTCTGGAGTTTCCAAATACGCAAAAAGGACATACTAATACTGCCAATCCTTACTACTCAAAGATTCCGTATTTGCAAATTCACCTACTTGCTAACATTTATTTGTAACCCCCAAATCAAAACCCATGGTGCTTTCAGTCATTCATGCACATGCACAGAGTGGCAAAAAATTTGAGTCACCGAACATGCGTGTTCCCAGCTGAGGTGGGACAAGGCAACACTAAGGCTTCCAGTGTCAACTCTCATACTGCAGACAAATATCCCTTTTGTGATCTGTTTAGTGCAATATTTGCACACTTTTTTGTGCTTTTTTTTGGTGATTTCACTCTTTAAAATAGTCCCCAACCATATGACCCAGCAATCCCACTACTGGGCATATACCCTAAGAAAACCATAATTCAAAAAGAGTCATGTATCAAAATGTTCATTGCAGCTCTATTTACAATAGCCCAGAGATGGAAACAACCTAAGTGTCTATCATCGGATTAATGGATAAAGAAGATGTGGCACATATATACAATGGAATATTACTCAGCCATAAAAAGAAACGAAATTGAGTTATTTGTAATGAGGTGGATAGAAGACCTAGAGTCTGTCATACAGAATGAAGTCAGAAAGAGAAAGACAAATACCGTATACTAACACATATATATGGAATTAAAGGAAAAAAATGTCATGAAGAACCTAGGGGTAAGATAGGAATAAAGACACAGACCTACTAGAGAATGGACTTGAGGATATGGGGATGGGGAAGGGTAAGCTGTGACAAAGTGAGAGAGAGGCATGGACATATATACACTACCAAACGTAAAATAGATAGCTAGTGGGAAGCAGCCGCATAGCACAGGGAGATCAGCTCGGTGCTTTGTGACCACCTAGAGGGGTGGGATAGGGAGTGTGGGTGGGAGGGAGGGAGATGCAAGAGGGAAGAGATATGGGAACATATGTATATGTATAACTGATTCACTTTGTTATAAAGCAGAAACTAACACACCATTGTAAAGCAATTATACTCTAATAAAGATGTAAAAAAAAAAAAAAATAGTCCCCAAGTGTAGTAATGGAGTGCTGTCTAGTGTTCTTAAGCACAGAAGGCTGTGATGTGACTTAAATACGTGTTGGATAAGCTTCGTTCAGGCATGAGTTATAGTGGTGTTGGCCATGAGTTCAGTGTAAATGAATACACAATATATATTAAATAAGGGGCCTTTAAGCAGAAACACACGTAAAGCAAGGCTAGGTACTGATCGGTTAATGACAATGTTGTGACAGAGGCTCACAGGGACTTAACCATGCATTTGCCTGAGGAGCAGTGGTTCAGTATTCACTAATTCAGTGTTTCTGATGACTTTATAGAACATAAGCACCATGAGCAATAAGAATCAGCTGGATATCTCAGCCTCATAAAGTAGCTTTGATGCACAAATTAGAAAATATATATTTATATTTTTATTGAAGTTGATCTTCATTTTGAAGATCAACATATTGAAGCTGATCTTCATTTCTTCATTTCAACTTCATTGAAGTTGATGACATTTAGGTTATTTCCATGTCTTAACTATTGTAAATAGTGCTGCTATGAACACTGAGGTGCATGTATCTTTTCAAATTATAGTTTTCTCCAGATATATGCCCAGGAATGGGATTGCTGGATCATAGGGCAACTCTGTTTTTAGGTTTTTGAGGAACTTCCATACTGTTTTTTTTAGTGGCTGCACCAATTTACATTCCCACCAACAGTGCAGGAGGGTTCCCTTTTCTCCACACTCTCTCCAGCATTTGTTATTTGTAGACTTCTTAATGATGGCCATTCTGACCAGTGTGAAGTGATACCTCAAGAAAATATATTCTTTAGCAACATATAACAAATTATTTCTGAATACCTGTCACACACCAGGCTCTGTGTAGACACTGTGGACTGAGATACACCAGTCAGAGTCCCTGTCTCACAGAGGAGGTTTAGGCGAACACTTAGAAGAAGCTTTAAACAATATGTTATGTTAACATTTTTGTTAATGTTTTCCTAATATTAAGGCTATTTAAAAATCCTTTGTCTTCAAAATGTAGGCTTTGTTCTTTTAGGACCAGAAGTGGATTTGGAAAATTAAATGTCTTCACAAAATTCCCCTAATTTAAGCCATAGAAGTGAAGAAAGAAAACAAACGTAAAACATTTCAAGAAAAATTCAGTATTAGATTTGGGATTATAAAAACTTTGTATTACAATAGTTATTAAGCACAAAATTTACAGAGCGTTTTACAAAGAGAAGATCAAAATTCCCACCAATCTTTAGAAAACTGAATTTACATCAAGGAGAACACAGAGGTACAGCAAAGGAGTACTGGGTTACCAAAGGGTCGTTTGGCCATAGGTGCTCAGAAGGCTAATCAAATACATAAAATAAAGACAATTCTGATCAGAATAGAGAGTAAGTAAAACCAAGGAGGTACAAAAGTAAAACTAAGAGATTCACCTGGATATTAAAGTCCTTCTCCACATGATTCAAATTATAGCCACTGGAGTATGAGAGAAATAGCAGCAGTCAAGACAGGTCAAAAGATGCAGAAGCAAATGCCAGGAAGGGTGTTTGAACTGCTGCTCCATGTCATTTGGCCAGTTTTACCAATGAGACGGTCAGCTCTATTTTGAAGACGGTGGCTAAAATGTTTCAGGTGTTAGAGTGCCATACTGAATGGTTACGCAGCTTCTCCCAGTTTATTTTCCCCAACTCCACTATCAACTGATTGAAAGGACTTAAGATTTTGAAAATCTAATGTGCCTCACTCCCCTGGGTGGGTATGTTGCTATGTAACAAAGAACATGCCAGTTTATCTTCCCCAGCACTAGGCACAGCTGGAAGGAAAGAAAAGCAAACCCATTTTAAACCATTTGAAAGCTACTCTCTATTCCAGACTATGAGGCTGCTCTCTTTAGGGTCTAAAATATGCTTACTTTACCCATCTTTGTTGACACAACCACAAACTTCAGCAAATACTGGAACCAGACTCAACCAGATTCCTTATAAACTTCCATATGTGAGCAAAATTCCCCTTTGATTTTGCCTAATGTTCATCTGCTATAATTTTTACCAAGTTCTAAAAAGGAAATCTAGCATTCTCTATTATGTATTTTACTGTAAAAGAATAAAATGGCAATTGGACAACACTTACCCATTTCAATCTATAGTAAATTCTGTCTCTTCATCCTCTCAAAAACTTTTTTTCTGGTAGTCATCATTTATCTTTATATCTTATAAGCAGTCCTGCTAACCCATGGAACTCTTTTTTTTTTTTTTTTTCTGACACCCAAAGCAATGAGGATAATTGGACTTACTCTTGCAGGATAAAAAATAAAAACAGAAGTCAGAGCTTCAGGTTGTGTTGGTAGTTGGGCTATGGGACCATCTTTTTTCTGAAGGAAGCCTAAATGTGTTCACAACTGGCTGAGTCTCCACTGGGAGAAATGTGCTGTCCTACATGCAAAACTGAGAGCTCGTGTCCTCTGCCTTCGTCCTCAGATCTTCCTTCAGACTTGGCATCGTGCAGAAAGCCAGGAGCCCTGCCTCGAGAGAGCTGAGCCTCTTCTATCTCAGACAGCAGCTGGCTATGTAATCCTGGACCAATGTCTGGTAACTTCTCTGAGCTTCAAGTTCTGTTCAGCCTTCCCTGATTTCCTCTAGTAACAAATTCTTTCTCCCTACTGTCCACTCCTTCCTTACGGAACTTTTCACATTTGTGTTGTATTAGAGTTATTTATATACAGCTGCACCTTGTCTATCATATGTAGGCAGAAACCTCAGTTCACCCATATTTCTGTCTCCCTCTTCTCTGTACTCCAAGGCCCAGTCAAGAGTCTCAACTTTTAATAGATATCATTAAGTAGTCATTAGATTACTAAATAAAACATATAAATACATTTCACTATGCCAGTCTCTCTTCAAATGTAAGTGGACATAGAAAGGGGGTGATCATAGTTGCTAACAAGCTTGAGACTATCTACCGAAAAAGGAAAGCAAATATTCATTATGAAATTAACAGTGCTATATGATAAAGATAAGCTTATATGATAAGTGTTGTATGATAAGGAATACAGGGATATCAAAAGCTTGATTCTGTTTATAAAAACTTTTGGGAAAAGCAATGTGTGTATCTTGCAGCTGGCCTCCCATGTTGATCCCATAGTGACCCTACTCTTCGGCATGTCCCCTAGGCCAAGTTTAATCAGCACGGAACAAGGTGCTCTCCACCTAGAACAGCTGAGGCAACCTCAGCCTCTTTTGATACCTGGAACTCCAAGCTCTCTCCGGCATTATAATAAAGCACATTCACTACTACTAGTATTAAGAGAAAGGGAAGGGACCTTAAATGTGTGATGAAGTGTCAACCTTGAAATCAGATGGGGGAATTCATGCATTTTAACATGCCTCTTTTGTAAGGTGACACATTCCTACCCAGTAAGGAACAAGGCTGCCAAGGATATAACTTCCTTTCTCAGAATCCAAACACCTTTCATCTTAAAAAGTCACATATGACTCCTCAAGTTTTAAACATCAGCTTCCTTTCACATATGTAATGACATATCCAAGAAGGGCTTCAGAAAGGAGTGGGATCAAAAGACCTGTCTGAAGCCTCAAATGCACAGCATACATTCACATTCACATTCTAGTTATTTGTGCAAAAGGCACAGCCCACAGGGCCCTCTCTGATCTGGCCTAGTTACCCCCACATTCTTGAACACCTGACACATCGAGCAGCTCATCACTATCTGGACATACTGAGCTTCTTCTCAGCTCCTCCTCTTCTCTGCTAGATGAAGCGCTTTAAGCTTCTGCTTTCTGAATCCATTCCAGAGTGAGGTATTTGTCCCTGCATCTGTGCTCACATATGACTTTATTTAGTACTTGGATATCATGTTTGGTTAGTTGTGTATCTGTGTGGCCCTCACCACCCTAGACTTACCCATTTTTCATCTTCAGAAATTAGCATGGTGCCTGACATACAACTGTGTTTATGCATACCTGTCCTCCCACTTCCTTGGTATAGACTTGTCACTTCAAAGTATCTGTGCAGGCCAAGACTAAGAATCTCACAATCCCCTTTTCATCTGGGTGGGGCCATCCAGTCAGCTCTCCCCATGGTATATGAGCAGAAGTGACATTTGCCTCTTTCAGGCCAAGTTGGTTAAGAAATGGCTGTGCCTGGACTTCACTGATGGCGCAGTGGTTAGGAATCCGCCTACCAGTGCAGGGGACATGGGTTTGAGCCCTGGTCCGGGAAGATCCCACATGCCGCGGAGCAACTAAGCCCGTGCGCCACAACCACTGAGCCTGCGCTCTAGAGTTCGCAAGCCGCAACTACTGAGTCCAAGTGCCACAACTACTGAAGCCCACGCGCCTAGAGCCCGTGCTCTGCAACAAGAGAAGCCACCACAATGAGAAGCCCAGGAACCACAACAAAGAATAGCCCGCGCACAGCAACAAAGACCCAAGGCAGCCAAAAATAAAAATAAATAAAAATTTAAAAAAGAAATGGCTGTGCCTTCTTAACCTTCTGTTTCCCTTTATGCCAGCTGGATGCAAAGGATTCCAAGGCCTGGCAGCGTCACAAGATGGAAGGTACCTAAGTTCTTGAGTCACTGCGTGGAGGAAAGCCTCCCACCAACTGGAACACTCTCATTAGATTGTTACATGAGCAAGGAATTAACATCTATTGTGTTAAGCTACTGAAATTTGGGGTTTCATTTGTTATAGTAGTTTTAGCCTAAATAATACAGATTAATTCTCAAAATGTGTACTTTATTAAATAATTCTGTGTAACAAACCATGCTTAGTCTCTCTAATGTCTAAATCATATAGCATGGATATAGGAGAGTGAAGGAAAGGGAACTGAGCAGGAGGGAAAGGAGGGAAGGGAGATGGAAGGAAAGAGAAGGGAAGAAAGGAGGAAGAGAGGAAGGAAAAAGAAGCTGTATACAATAAAGAATTGTAGTCAAGCTGCCACCTCAAACGTAAGCTGCCTATATCCTTATCACCAATCAAGTACATTATAACCAGGTCATTTTTTAATTTTGCTGCTGTATCTGCAATGCCTAAAATTTCCTGCGATATAGGAGATGCTCAATAAATATGTGCTGGATTAATGAGTAAATAAAATTATGAATTAATACCATGTTTTTCTTCCTTATAAAATGACCCCAAGAATTCACTCCTCCTTAGGGCTACAGATTATGGTATTCAATCAAGTATAAAATAATTTCTCTCCTCCAAAAGTTTAAAAAACAACACATAAGACTGTAACATTCATCTGAATGCTTATGATGTGCCATGGGCCTTATGGAATCCATGTTCCCTGGAAGCTTTTTTCTAAAATAATAGCACATTGCTTGCTGTTAAAGAGTTGATGCTTAATGGTTGGCTCTGAACTAAATGAAAGAATTGTTCTCCCTTTCTTATCCTAATCTCCAAAATGAGTTACTTATTATTATAAGAATTTTTAGGAAAACTTTCAGAAGGTATTTTTGGGGAGAAGAGCAGGGGAAGGAGAATTTTCTAAAACAGAAAAAATAATAATCCTACCTTAATATTGAGTAAAGGGAAAAGATACCACATGTAGTGAAGAGACCAATTTAATCTACATCCTATGGTCCAATGGTCCAATTACTGCAATACATATGATGCTAAATTTTGCCCAGTCCTGCTAATCAGACAGCAGCTCACTGTGTCTGTTTATCTCTAGGCCATTACCCAGTTGTACAGTAAATCTGCATTTCCAGAGATGGTCTAAAATAGAAACCCATGCTGGCTAATTTTGTTTTGGGACATATCAGGCAACAGCTAGAAATTTTTAAATGACCAACTTGTATTCCACCAAGGCACTGAATGAATTGATTAGGGAAAAGCTAAAAATTGAATAGTATTTTCCGGAGTAGGCTAAGGTTAGTGCTGCCAGTGAAAATGTGTAACTACCAAGTGAACGGCTATCAATCAGAGCTGGTTTTCAAATAGAAATATGGAAAAAATGAAATTAAATGGGAAAGGGGAATATCTTATTTTCCTCTCTATATGGCCGTTTCCAACTAGGTAATGATATAATTAATTCCTCAGGAATACATGCGAACTCCCACCACTAAAATTATGATAGAAGGTAAGTTTTCCCACCAGCCAGAGGTTATTTCTCGGTTGAGACAACCTTTGATCTGAAGATGGACACACACACTCTGAGAGAGCTGACACTCAAAGGACCAATATCGCGTGATTGATTGGTTTCTAATATGGAGAGTGCGGCGCTGCCGTTGAGAAGAAGGGCTCTCTTGAGAGACAAGCCCAACTATTGTTTGGCTGCTCTCATGTTAGCGAGTGCCCTGCGGTAACCCTCATGCTCTGAAATACTCATATTGGTTATTTCAAAGTTGGGTGCGGAATTGTGCTTTCCCATGTCTGTCACTAATGACTTGCAGCTGTTGCTAATCTGTGCCTCTGATTTCCTTTGATTACTATGTGTATTGATGCCTGTGGTAAATAGGCATCTGCCAGGTGCCAGCACAATCAGGGGAAAAATATAAAAAGTTCCCTGTTTCAAATTCAATGTGACATTGTGCAAGTTGAGAGGCAGCCATTTAACTATTCAGAGGAAACAGCTTCCTGGGGCACCTCCGGCCTCCTGGCCAGGGACATTCCTCCCATTCTCCCCACACCCACCCCATGATGCTGATTTTCTTCAGGATGGTTTTCAGCCACGACAGGAGGGCTTCCATTGCCCATGACATCAGCAGGGAGAAATATTTAAGATGGGTGGTTACGACCCAAGTTTCTAGAGAGCATCTCACCCCTCAGCTGATTTAAGCCTTAAAGGACCTCACCTGTTCCACTAACTGCCCAAAAGCTTCTCCACAACAGCTGTCCTGTGTTTTTCCCTCTGAGGAACACATCTTTCTCAGCAAAGGCTCTGGGCTGTATCACCTTCTCTTTCAGGAGAACCAGGTGATAATCTGGAAGAAAACAAAGCAAGACGTAGGCTTTCAGTGGAAAAATGCAAAAGTGATCAGGATCAAAAGCCAACACCTGAGGGTACAATGGCACGTAGCTTCTTTGGAGCACTTGTGTCTTGCTTTTTTGGTTCTCAGGGAAGCTACAGACAGAGGTTGAGTTCATCCATTTCTTACTCTAACACAGCAATGTTACACAATAACTTTGAAGAAAAAAAGGAGCCTCTGGTGTCCCCAGGTAGGAGTTTTTCTCCATGGCTTCCTCGACCCTCCTTTACCACAGCAGTAAGAGTGATGATTTTATCATTGTTAGGAAACAGAGCAAGAGGCAGGTCTGCTTTGGAGTTAGTGGTTAGGTTGCGAAGTTAGGCACCTCAAGGAAGGGACCAAAGAATAAAGGCTGGCCAAGTGAAGCCTAGAACATTGAGAGAAAATTTCATGAGATCCCAAGATATATTGACGTTAAATAGGTCATTTGAACCTTACAAAAATCTGATATGAAAATGAGCATCTGATGGACTCTTATCATTCCCACTTGGGCAATTTTAAAACCCAGACTGAGGCTGGGACATTGATTTACAAGCAGAGCTCAGGAATGTCTGGTCTTCTTCCATCAAACTGGAACAAAGTGTCCACTCTAGACATTTAATCCCTGTGGCTTCAAAAATCTGCCAGTAAGACAGTATGCCCCAGCAATAGATAAAAATAGAACATAAATGAAAGAGGACCTCATATCTAAGTCAGAAGAAATAACTAGAAGAATTTAGTAAATGCCCATTAGCCCAGTGATTAAGGGAAACAGATGCATCATAGTAATCATCTGAACATGAATTGTAAGATTCAGAAAGAAACCTCTGAGTTAAGCAAATTACAAGGCTAATAATAAGGGGATATAGCTAATAAATTAGCAAAAGTATGAGTCAACATTCTTAGAAAGAGATATTATATCATTCCCGGGATATTCAGACAACAAATACTTCAAAACTATTTTACTACACTGCATTTATTTAAAGACAGTGGTAAAAAATAAACTTCCCAGATCCAGACTGGAAGCAAGTCAACATCTAAAAGAGTCCTGGGGACGAGGGGAAGATGGCGGAAGAGTCAGATGCGGAGATCACCTTCCTCCCCACAGATACACCAGAAATACATCTACACATGGAACAACTCCTACAGACCACCTACTGAACACTGGCAGAAGACCTCAGACCTCCCAAAAGGCAAGAAACTCCCCCACGTACCTGGGTAGGGCAAAAGAAAAAAGAATAAACAGAGACAAAAGGACAGGGACGGGACCTGCACCAGTGGGAGGGAGCTGTGAAGGAGGAAAGGTCTCCACACACTAGGAAGCCCCTTCGCGGGCGGAGACTGCGGGTGGCGGAGGGGGGAAGCTTCGGAGCCGCGGAGAAGACCGCAGCAACAGGGGTGCAGAAGACAAAGCAGACAGATTCCCGCACAGAGGATCAGGGCCGACCGGCACTCACCAGTCCGAGAGGCTTGTCTGCTCACCCGCCGGGGCGGGCGGGACTGGAAGCTGAGGCTCGGGCTTCAGTAGGAGCGCAGGGAGAGGACTGGGGTTGGCGGCGTGAACACAGCCTGAAGGGGCTAGTGCACCACGGCTAGCCGGGAGGGAGTCCTGGGAAAAGTCTGGACCTGCCGAAGAGGCAAGAGACTTTTTCTTCACTCTTCGTTTCCTGGTGCGCGAGGAGAGGGGATTAAGAGTGCTGCTTAAAGGAGCTCCAGAGACGGCGCAAGTCGCGGCTATCAGCGCGGACCCCAGAGACGGGCATGAGACGCTAAGGCTGCTGCTGCCGCCACCAAGAAGCCTGTGTGCGAGCACAGGTCACTATCCACACCCCCCTTCCGGGGAGCCTGTGCAGCCCGCCACTGCCAGGGTCCCGGGATCCAGGGTCAACTCCTCCGGGAGAACGCACGCCGGCCTCTGCCGCCGCAGGCCCGCCCCGCACTCCGTGCCCCTCCCTCCTCCCGGCCTGAGTGAGCCAAAGCCCCCGAATCACCGGCTCCTTTAACCCCGTCCTGTCTGAGCAAAGAACAGACGCCATCCGGCGACCTACACGCAGAGGCGGGGCCAAATCCAAAGCTGAGCCCTGGGAGGTGTGAGAACAAAGAAGAGAAAGGGAAATCTCTCCCAGCAGCCTCAGGAGCAGCGGATTAAAGCTCCACAATCAACTTGATGTACCCTGCATCTGTGGAATACCTGAATAGACAACGAATCATCCCAAAATAAGGAGGTGGACTTTGAGAGCAACACTTATGATTTTTTCCCCTTTTCCTCTTTTTGTGAATGTGTATATGTATGCTTCTGTGTGAGATTTTGTCTGTATAGCTTTGCTTCCACCATTTGTCCTAGGGTTCTATCCGTCCATTTTTTTTGTTTTTTGGGTTTTTTTTCTTAAAAAATTTTTTTCTTAATAATTATTTTTATTTTAATAACTATTTTATTTTATCTTATTTTATTTTATCTTCTTTCTTTCCCTCCTTCCTTCCTCCCTCCCTCCCTCCCCCTCCCTCCCTCCCCCTTCCCCCCTTTTTCTTTCTTTCTTTCTTTCTTTCTTTCTTCCTTTCTTCCTTCCTTTCTTCCTTTCTTCCTTTCTTCTTTTTCTCCCTTTTATTCTGAGCCGTGTGGATGAAAGGCTCTTGGTGCTGCAGCCAGGAGTCAGTACTGTGCCTCTGAGGTGGGAGAGCCAACTTCAGGACACCGGTCCACAAGAGACCTCCCAGCTCCACATAATATCAAATGGCAAAAATCTCCCAGAGATATCCATCTCAACACCAGCACCCAGCTTCACTCAATGACCAGCAAGCTACAGTGCTGGACACCCTATGCCAAACAACTAGCAAGACAGAAACACAACCCCACCCATTAGCAGAGAGCTGCCTAAAATCATAGTAAGTACACAGACACTCCAAAATACACCACCAAACGTGGACCTGCCCACCAGAAAGACAAGATCCAGCTTCATCCACCAGAACACAGGCACTAGTCCTCTCCACCAGGAAACCTACACAACCCACTGAACCAACTTTAGCCACTGGGAACAGACACCAAAAACAAGGGGAACTACAAACCTGCAGCCTGCAAAAAGGAGACCCCAAACATAGTAAGATAAGCAAAACGAGAAGACAGAAAAACACACAGCAGATGAAGGAGCAATATAAAACCCCACCAGACCTAACAAATGAAGAGGAAATAGGCAGTCTACCTGAAAAAGAATTCAGAATAATCATAGTAAAGATAATCCAAAATCTTGGAACTAGAAGAGACAAAATGCAAGAAACATTTAACAAGGACCTAGAAGAACTAAAGATGAAACAAGCAACGATGAACAACGCAATAAATGAAATTAAAAATACTCTAGAAGGAATCAATAGCAGAATAACTGAGGCAGAAGAACGGATAAGTGACCTGGAATATAAAATAGTGGAAATAACTACTGCAGAGCAGAATAAAGAAAAAGGAATGAAAAGAACGGAGGAGACTCTCAGAGACATCTGGGACAACATTAAACACACCAACATTCGAATTATAGGGGTTCCAGAAGAAGAAGAGAAAAAGAAAGGGACTGAGAAACTATTTGAAGAGATTATAGTTGAAAACTTCCCTAATATGAGAAAGGAAATAGTTAATCAAGTCCAGGAAGCACAGAGAGTCCCATACAGGATAAATCCAAGGAAAAACACACCAAGACACATACTAATCAAACTGTCAAAAATTAAATACAAAGAAAACAAAAGCAGCAAGGGAAAAACAACAGATAACACACAAGGGAATCCCCATAAGGTTAACAGCTGATCTTTCAGCAGAAACTCTGCAAGCCAAAAGGGACTGGCAGGACATATTTAAAGTGAAGAAGGAGAAAAACCTGCAACCAAGATTACTCTACCCAGCAAGGATCTCATTCAGATTTGATGGAGAAATTAAAACCTTTACAGACAAGCAAAAGCTGAGAGAGTTCAGCACCACCAAACCAGTTTTACAACAAATGCTAAAGGAACTTCTCTAGGCAAGAAACACAAGAGAAGGAAAAGAACTACAATAACAAACCCAAAACAATTAAGAAAATGGGAATAGGAACATACATATAGATAATTACCTTAAAGGTAAACGGACTAAATGCTCCCACCAAAAGACACAGATTGGCTGAATGGATACAAACACAAGACCCATATATATGCTGTCTACAAGAGACCCACTTCAGACCTAGAGACACATACAGACTGAAAGTGAGGGGATGGAGAAAGATATTCCATGCAAATGGAAACCAAAAGAAAGCTGGAGTAGCAATTCTCATATCAGACAAAATAGACTTTAAAATAAAGACTATTAGAAGAGACAAAGAAGGACACTACATAATGATCAAGGGATCGATCCAAGAAGAAGATATAACAATTGTAAATATTTATGCACCCAACACAGGAGCACCTCAATACATAAGGCAAATACTAACAGCCGTAAAAGGGGAAATCAACAGTAACACATTCATAGTAGGGGACTTTAACACTCCACTTTCACCAATGGATAGATCATCCAAAATGAAAATAAATAAGGAAACACAAGCTTTAAATGATACATTAAACAAGATGGACTTAATTGATATTTATAGGACATTCCATCTGAAAAAAACAGAATACACATTTTTGTCAAGTGCTCATGGAACATTCCCCAGGATAGATCATATCTTGGGTCACAAATCAAGCCTTGGTAAATTTAAGAAAATTGAAATTGTATCAAGTATCTTTTCTGACCACAATGCTATGAGACTAGATATCGATTACAGGAAAAGATCTGTAAAAAATACAAACACATGGAGGCTAAACAATACACTACTTAATAACAAAGTGATCACTGAAGAAATCAAAGAGGAAATAAAAAAATACCTAGAAACAAATGACAGTGGAGACACGATGACCCAAAACCTATGGGATGCAGCAAAAGCATTTCTAGGAGGGAAATTTATAGGAATACAATCCTACCTTAAGAAACAGGAAACATCTCGAATAAACAACCTAACCTTGCACCTAAAGCGATTAGAGAAAGAAGAACAAAAAAACCCCAAAGTTAGCAGAAGGAAAGAAATCATGAAAATCAGATCAGAAATAAATGAAAAAGAAATGAAGGAAACGATAGCAAAGATAAATAAAACTAAAAGCTGGTTCTTTGAGAAGATAAACAAAATTGATAAACCATTAGCCAGACTCATCAAGAAAAAAAGGGAGAAGACTCAAATGTATAGAATTAGAAATGAAAAAGGAGAAGTAACAACTGACACTGCAGAAATACAAAAGATCATGAGAGATTACTACAAGCAACTCTATGCCAATAAAATGGACAACCTGGAAGAAATGGACAAATTCTTAGAAATGCACAACCTTCTGAGACTGAACCAGGAAGAAAGAGAAAATATGAACAGACCAATCACAAGCACTGAAATTGAAACTGTGATTAAAAATCTTCCAACTAACAAAAGCCCAGGACCAGATGGCTTCACAGGCTAATTCTATCAAACATTTAGAGAAGAGCTAACACCTATCCTTCTCAAACTCTTCCAAAATATAGCAGAGGGAGGAACACTCCCACACTCATTCTACGAGGCCACCATCACCCTGATACCAAAACCAGACAAGGATGTCACAAAGAAAGAAAACTACAGGCCAATATCACTGATGAACACAGATGCAAAAATCCTCAACAAAATACTAGCAAACAAAATCCAACAGCACATTAAAAGGATTATACACCCTGATCAAGTGGGGTTTATCCCAGGAATGCAAGGAGTCTTCAATATAAGCAAATCAATCAACGTGATACACCATATTAACAAATTGAAGGAGAGAAACCATATGATTATCTCAATAGATGCAGAGAAAACTTTTGACCTAATTCAACACCCATTTACGATAAAAACCCTGCAGAAAGTAGGCATAGAGAGAACTTTCCTCAACATAATAAAGGCCATATATGACAAACCCACAGCCAACATCATCCTCAATGGTGAAAAACTGAAAGCATTTCCACTAAGATCAGGAACAAGACAAGGTTGCCCACTCTCACCACTCTTATTCAACATAGTTTTGGAAGTTTTAGCCACAGCAATCAGAGAAGAAAAGGAAATAAAAGGAATCCAAATCGGAAAAGAAGAAGTAAAGCTGTCACTGTTTGCAGATGACATGATACTCTACATAGAGAATCCTAAAGATGCTACCAGAAAACTACTAGAGCTAATCAATGAATTTGGTAAAGTAGCAGGATACAAAATTAATGCACAGAAATCTCTGGCATTCCTATACACTAATGATGAAAAATCTGAAAGTGAAATCATGAAAACACTCCCATTTACCATTGCAACAAAAAGAATAAAATATCTAGGAATAAACCTACCTAAGGAGACAAAAGACCTGTAGGCAGAAAATTATAAGACAGTGATGAAAGAAATTAAAGATGATACCAATAGATGGAGAGATATACCATGTTTTTGGATTGGAAGAATCAACATTGTGAAAATGACTCTACTACCCAAAGCAATCTACAGATTCAATGCAATCCCTATCAAACTACCACTGGCATTTTTCACAGAAGTAGAACAAAAAATTTCACAATTTGTATGGAAACACAAAAGACCCCGAATAGCGAAAGCAATCTTGAGAACGAAAAACGGAGCTGGAGGAATCAGGCTCCCTGACTTCAGACTGTACTACAAAGCTACAGTAATCAAGACAGTATGGTAGTGGCACAAAAACAGAAAGCTAGATCAATGGAACACGATAGAAAGCCCAGAGATAAACCCACACACATATGGTCACCTTATCTTTGATAAAGGAGGCAGGAATGTACAGTGGAGAAAGGACAGCCTCTTCAATAAGTGGTGCTAGGAAAACTGGACAGCTACATGTAAAAGTATGAGATTAGATCACTCCCTAACACCATACACAAAAATAAACTCAAAATGGATTAAAGACCTAAATGTAAGGCCAGAAACTATCAAACTCTTAGAGGAAAACATAGGCAGAACACTGTATGACATAAATCATAGCAAGATCCTTTTTGACCTACCTCCTCGAGAAATGGAAATAAAAACAAAAATAAACAAATGCGACCTAATGAAACTTAAAAGCTTTTGCACAGCAAAGGAAACCATAAACAAGACGAAAAGACAACCCTCAGAATGGGAGAAAATATTTGCAAATGAAGCAACTGACAAAGGATTAATCTCCAAAATTTATAAGCAGCTCATGCAGCTCAATAACAAAAAAACAAACAACCCAATCCAAAAATGGGCAGAAGTCCTAAATAGACATTTCTCCAAAGAAGATATACAGACTGCCAACAAACACATGAAAGAATGCTCAACATCATTAATCATTAGAGAAATGCAAATCAAAACTACAATGAGATATCATCTCACACCAGTCAGAATGGCCATCATCAAAAAATCTACAAACAATAAATGCTGGAGAGGGTGTGGAGAAAAGGGAACACTCTTGCACTGCTGGTGGGAATGTGAATTGGTACAGCCATTATGGAGAACAGTATGGAGGTTCCTTAAAAAACTACAAATAGAACTACCATATGACCCAGCAATCCCACTACTGGGCATATACCCTGAGAAAACCATAATTCAAAAAGAGTCATGTACCAAAATGTTCATTGCAGCTCTATTTACAATAGCCCAGAGATGGAAATAACCTAAGTGTCCATCATCAGATGAATGGATAAAGAAGATGTGGCACATATATACAGTGGAATATTACTCAGCCATAAAAAGAAACGAAATTGAGCTATTTGTAATGAGGTGGATGGACCTAGAGTCTGTCATACAGAGTGGAGTCAGTCAGAAAGAGAAAGACAAATACCGTATGCTAACACATATATATGGAATTCAAGAAAAAAAAATGTCATGAAGAACCTAGGGGTAAGACAGGAATAAAGACACAGATCTACTAGAGAATGGACTTGAGGATATGGAGAGGGGGAAGGGTAAGCTGTGACAAAGCGAGAGAGTGGCATGGACATATATACACTACCAAACGTAAAACAGATAGCTAGTGGGAAGCAGCCGCATAGCACAGGGAGATCAGCTCTGTGCTTTGTGACCACCTAGAGGGGTGGGATAGGGAGGGTGAGAGGGAGGGAGACGCAAGAGGGAAGAGATATGGGAACATATGTATATGTATAACTGATCCACTTTGTTATAGAGCAGAAACTAACACACCATTGTAAAGCAATTATACTCCAATAAAGATGTAAAAAAAATAATAATAAAGAAATAAAAGGGTCTTGATGGATTGGAAAGGGGAAAGACTTTACTGAGATACAGAATATATTGCCAAGGAGACCAACCGAAGGCAAAGACATCAAAGAGATTCGACTCTGCTGCTGCCCTTTTAATCAGAGTTTCGCCAAGTATGAAAAAGCATCTCTCTTCTCATTGATAGTCAGAAAAGAGATAGAATGAGATGAGGTGTAGGATTGATAATCATCCAGAATACCAGTAGGAAAAGGCTAGCTGGGAACATGTTAGTCTTCTAACGCCAATTCACACGGCCACCTCCCCACCATCCCCATTCTCCAAAAGAATGTAATGTCAGGCACAACATACTCTTAGCCTCACAAGCAAACCTGCATGGCAGAGAAATCTTTGGTTTTCCAGCTCCTTGATATGACCTCTTATAATTACCCGTAATCTTAGTAATGGGATTTAAATTGCTATCACACATCTGAACACAATATATTCCAGAAAGACCTGTAAAAGGAAACTTCCTGCTGGAGCTCTGTCAAGGGTCTAGGTCCTGCTCAGACAATGAGGTTGAGCTGAATCCTGCACAGACAGCAAGAGCTAGTTGCAGCCAAGTGAAGTAATCCGCTGGATCTTCTGTCCATCAACCTCCCTGCTCCATCCGCAACAAAACTCTTATTCAGTAACTTGGAGGAATCAGAAATCACAAAAGAAATCCACTAAATGTGAACTCGGTTTTGTCACCATGAGTGTTCCTTTCATTACTGGGTGAAAGTATGAGATATCTAATGTTTAGTGATATCAGTTTCACATTTAATTCAGGTCATTGGAATGGCAGTTGCCCCTTTTCCAAATATTTAAACAGGAGTTTTGTGACTGGTTCCCAAATAGTGATGCAAGGGGAGTATCAATGTGAGCTGCTCTACAAATTAAAATAAAATAATTAAAACATAAAAAGAATTTGGAAAAAGTGCTTATTATGTTATGCTCCCTTTTAAGGATTCCTAAAATACACTACCACATAATGGATTCTGGAGGAGTCCTGAAGTTCAATAAAATTTAATCTAGAATTCTGATGGGAAAATTACTTCATACAGACAATACCTGTAAATACATGAGAAAAAGTGTTTCATGTTCATGCTATTTTAATATATTCATTTGTCTACACCAACACAGACATTTTATTACTTACAAATTGGCAAATGTAGGGAGTACTTCTACTATAGATTTTCATCTATATAATTTGGTCCATAAAGTGGCCATGATAATAAACTTTGGCAATAATCAAGATGAGACAAAAATCACTGTTCAAGTGAAATCCTGTAGCAGGATAAGTTAATTTGGGGTCTTTCTTAACTGCCTATTATATGTTTTGTGAAATATTTCATTTGTATTAATGAAAGTGGGAAATGTTATGATTTTTGCCACAAAGAAATGTGATCTCAGGGAAATCCTACAAGCGTTTCATAATAACATTCATCCTCTACGCCCTCAACCCCCAAAATTACTATGTAAGTATAATCAGATGAGTTTTAAAGAAGACCTTCCATGTGAAAAGCACGTGATAGAGACTGACAGTCCTCATTCCTTGTTTGGGAGCTTGTTAAATTCAGTAGATGAGGCACGATAACTCTGCTAATACTTAAAGACATAATACTGTAAATGCTGTAAGGGAATAAAAGAGGGCCAGCTCCCAATTACAACTGGGAATATCAGGCAAAGCTTCATGAAGTGGATGTCATTTGAACAGAGCCCTAGAGAATGTGCTGATCATTAATAAATAGAAACAAGGGAAGGAAGAGAAAAGTATTATAGCATGACCAAAGAGAAATATCAGAAAATGAAGAGAAAAGTTGCATTCAGATTTTTTTCAGGGTCTTGAATACTAGGTAGGACATTTGAAATGTGAAAATAAATTACATAAACAATAAAGAACCAATGAAGATTTTTAAGAAAAGAAGCAACCCTTAAAGAGCTATAACCTGGGAGGAGCATGTGGAATGGATGAGGAGAGCAGTCTAGAGCAATGGTTCTCAAAGTGTGGTCCCCTGGGCAGCAGCAGCATCACCTGGGGCCATGTCAGGAATGCATACTCCTGGGCCCCACCCCAGACTTAGAAGTCAGAAACTCTGAAAACGGGACCCAGGAATCTGCGTTTTACCAAGTCTTTCAGGGGATTCTGATACATGCTCAAGTTTCAGAACCACTCATCTAAAGGCAAGAAAATCAACCACAAGATAATTTTATTCATCTAGATGACTGGTAATGAAGATATCTTACCTGGTATCTTAATCCAGGTAAGTAATTGTAGTAAGAAGGAAAAGGATAGAACAGATGGAGGAAAAGCAGCTAATTTCACCGAAAGATCAGTGATCTAAAGGATGCAGATCATCACGTCTCTTCAAATGCTATCCCAAATTTCCCAGACAGAAGACCACAGTTCCCTTTGTTTTTCCCCAGCATGTAAGCAATATTGTAGAAACACAACTGAACAACTTCTGAAGACTAACTATATATAAGGAATGAGGGATACAGAGGATTTAAAATAACTCCAAGTTTTAAGCCTCAGAGATAGGTTGTTGAAAGATGCCTTTAACAAAGACAATTAAGAAAAGCAGGGCTTCCCTGGTGGCGCAGTGGTTGAGAGTCCCCGCCGATGCAGGGGACACGAGTTCGTGCCCCGGTCCGGGAGGATCCCACATGCCGCGGAGTGGCTGGACCCATGAGCCATGGCCGCTGGGCCTGCGCGTCTGGAGCCTGTGCTCCGCAACGGGAGAGGCCACAACAGTGAGAGGCCCGCATACCACAAAAAAAAAGAAAAGAAAAGCAGGAGGAGCTATAGATGGAAAAATGGAATGAATCCATGTGTTTAGTTTTTACTTATTTATAACCCTCTCCAGTGAATAAAAGGATTCACAGAAGCTTACAAAAATGCATACTCTACAGTAAGGTAAAGTAACATAAAAGAAAAGAAAAAATAAGAAAGAAAAAATGAGACCGGAGAAAAATAAAGGTAGAAAAGTAAGATGAAGCCACAAGTGAGCCAGAATAGGGCCACGACTATGGCTTTTTGCTTCCTTGTAATCATTACCCCAAAATATTCACAGGATTCATGAGAGCAAAGCAAATCAGTTACTTAGGAAAAGTCCATTTTTCCTTTGTACTGAAACCAGGGAGGAGTTTCCCCCTTAGACCATCCAAGAGGGGATTTATAATGTAGCAAACAGTCCTGTCAGTACTGCCCTTGGAGATAAATAATTTGGTTTGAGACTGCCACATGGAACTATATGTGCATGTCCTTAGAACAATAAAGTTAATATTGTTGCTATTAGGACTTATGCCTATGGTATAGAAAACACTACCTAAATAAGATATAATATTGTCACTAAGATTATATAGCAATAGGTTTCAAACATGAATAAATATTTAATTGAACATATAAAAATGAACAGCAAAGGAAACTATCAATAAAACAAAAAGGCCATCTACTGAATGAGACAAGATATTTGGTAAAAGGTATTTGCAAACGATATATCTGATATGGGAGAAGATATTTGCAAATGATATATCTGACAGGGAGTTAATATCTAAAATATACAAAGAACTCATACAACTCAACATCAAAAAAACAAACCACCCAATTTAAAAAATGGGCAGAGGGACTGAACAGATATTTTTCCAAAGAAGACATACAGATGGCCAACAAACATAAGAAAAGAAGCTCAAAACCACAATGAAATATCACCTGAAGCCTGTCAGAATGGCTATTACCAAAAAGACAAGAAAAAACAAGAGATGTGGCAAGAATCTGGAGAAAAGGGACCCCTAGTGCACTGTTGGTGGGAATGTAAACTGGTGCAGCCACTGTGGAAAACAGTATGAAGGTTTCTCAAAAAATGAATAACAGGGACTTCCCTGGTGGTGCAGTGGTTAAGAATCCGCCTGCCAGTTCAGGGGACACAGGTTCAAGCCCTGGTCCGGGAAGATCCAACATGCCACAGAGCAACTAAGCCCATGCACCACAACTACTGAGCCTGCGCTCTAGACCCCGTGAAACACAACCACAACTACTGAAGCCCACACACCTAGAGCCTGTGCTCTGCAACAAGAGAAGCCACTGCAAGGAGAAGCCCACGTGCAGCAACGAAGAGTAGCCCCCGCTCGCCACAACTAGAGAAAGCCTGCACACAGCAACAAAGACCCAACGCAGCCAAAAGTAGATAAATAAATAATTTTTTAAAAAAATTAATAATAAAACAACCATATGGTCAAGCAATTCCACTTCTGGTATTTTTCCAAAGAAAATAAAAACTGTAATTAGAAAAGATATATGCACCTCTATGTTCACTGCAGCATAATTTACGATAGCCAAAATATGGAAGCAACCTAAGTGCCCATCAATAGATGAATGGATAAAGAAGATATGGTAAATATATATACAATGGAATATTACTCAGAATATTACCATAACAAAGAAGGAAATTTTGCCACTTGTGACAACATGGATGGACCTAGTGGGTATTATGTTAAGTTAAATAAGTGAGACAGAGAAAGGCAAATACTGTACAATTTCACTTATATGCAAATCTAAAAAACAAATAAACAAACATAACAAAACAGAAACAGACTCATAGATACAAAAAACAAAGGGTGGTTGCCAGAAGAGTGGGGGTGAAATATGTGAGAGAGATTAAGAGGTACAAACTCCCAGTTACAAAATAAATGAGTCACTGGGATAAAATGTACAGTATGGGTAATATAGTCAGTAACATTGTAATAACTTTGTATGGTGACAGAACTAGACTCATCTTGGTGATCATTTTGTAATGTACAGAAATACTGAATCACTATGTTGTGCACCTAGAACTAACATAGTGTTATATATCAATTATACTTCAACTATATAAATGTATATATATATGTGTGTGTGTGTATATATATAAGTGTTTCCCTCTTGGAAAAAACCTAAATTCATCAAACTTTAAATTTATAAAGCTGATGAATAATAAGCATTCCAAAAGATTCAAAATAAGCTGTCAACATTAATTTTTATTGACTAGCAATTGCCGTTAGTGAAGTCAATTGATAAAATTTCATTTATCACTAGGTTTTCTTTCTTTTTCTTTTTTTTTTTTTTGTTTTGGCTGTGCCATGTGGCTTATGGGATTTTTAGTTCCCTGACCAGGGATCGAACCTGTGCCCTCAGCAGTGAGAACACGGAGTCCTAACCATGGGACTGCCAGGGACTTCCCTATCAATAGATTTTCTGGGGTTTTTTGTGGTTTTCTTTTTCATTTTATTTTATTTTGTTTATACAGCAGGTTCTTATTAGTTACCTATTTTATACATATTAGTGTATATATGTCAATCCCAATCTCCCAATTCATCCCACCACCCCCAACCGCCACCCACTTTCCCCCCTTGGTGTCCATACGTTTGTTCTCCAAATCTGTGTCTCTATTTCTGCCTTGCAAACTGGTTCATCTGTACCATTTTTCTAGGTTCCACATATATGCATTAATATATAGTATTTGTTTTTCTCTTTCTGACTTACTTCACTCTGTATGACAGTCTCTGGGTCCATCCACATCTCTACAAATGACACAATTTCATTCCTTTTTATAGCTGAGTAATATTCCATTGTATATATGTACCACATCTTCTTTATCCATTCATCTGTCAATGGGCATTAAGGTTATTTCCTTGACCTGGCTATTGTAAATAGTGCTGCAATGAACACTGGGGTGCATGTGCCTTTTTAAATTATTGTTTTCTCTGGGTATATGCCCAGTAGTGGGATTGCTGACATATGGTAATTCTATTTTTAGTTTTTTAAGGAACCTCCATACTGTTCTCCATAGTGGCTGTATCAATTTACATTCCCACCAACAGTGCAAGAGGGTTCCCTTTTCTCCACATCCTTTCCAGCATTTGTTGTTTGTAGATTTTGTGATGATGCCCATTCTAACTGGTGTGAGGTGATACCTCATTGTAGTTTTGATTTGCATTTCTCTATTACTGATGTTGAACATCTTTTCATGTGCCTCTTGGCCATCTGTATGTCTTCTTTGAAGAAATGTCTATTTAGGTCTTCTGCCCATTTTTGGATTGGGTTGTTAGTTTTTGTGATATTGAGCTGCATGAGCTATTTATATATTTTGGAGATTAATCCTTTGTCCATTGATTTGTTTGCAAATATTTTCTCCCAATCTGAGGGTTGTCTTTTGGTCTTGTTTATGGTTTCCTTTGCTGTGCAAAAGCTTTTAAGTTTCATTAGGTCCCATTTGTTTATTTTTGTTTTTATTTCCATTACTCTAGGAGGTGGGTCAAAAAAGACCTTGCTGTGATTTATGTCAAAGAGTGTTCTTCCTATGTTTTCCTCTGAGAGTTTTATAGTGTCCAGTCTTACATTTAGGTCTTTAATCCATTTTGAGTCTATTTTTGTGTATGGTGTTAGGGAGTGTTCTAATTTCATTTTTTACATGTAGCTGTCCAGTTTTCCCAGCACCACTTATTGAAGAGACTCTCTTTTCTCCATTGTATATCCTTGCCTCCTTTGTCACAGATTAGTTGACCATAGGTGTGTGGGTTTATCTCTGGGCTTTCTATCCTGTTCCATTATCTATGTTTCTGTTTTTGTGCCAGTACCATGTTGGCTTGATTACTGTAGCTTTGTAGTATAGTCTGAAGTCAGGGAGTCTGATTCCTCCAGCTCTGTTTTTTTCTCTCAAGATTGCTTTGGCTATTCGAGGTCTTCTGTGTCTCCTACAGATTTTAAGATTTTTTGTTCTAGTTCTGTAAAAAATGCCATTGGTAATTTGATAGGGATTACATTGAATCTGTAGATTGCTTTGGGTAGTATAGTCATTTTCACAATATTGCTTCTTCCAATCCAAGAACATGGTATATCTCTCCATCTGTTTGCCTATCACTAGTTTTTTGTTTGTTTGTTTATTTATTTATTTTTGGCTGTGTTGGATCTTCGTTGCTGCGTGCAGGCTTTCTCTAGTTGCGGCGAGTGGGGGCTACTCTTCTTTGCAGTGTATGGGCTTCTCATTATGGTGGCTTCTCTTGTTGTGGAGCTCGGGCTCTAGGCGTGAGGGCTCCAGTAGTTGTGGCTGTGGCTCATGGACTCTAGAGCGCACACTCAGTAGCTGTGGTGCACAGGCTTAGTTGCTCTGCAACATGTGGGATCTTCCCAGACCAGGGATCGAACCCGTGTTCCCTGCATTGGCAGGCGGATCCTTAACCACTGTGCCACCAGGGAAGTCCCTATCACTAGTTTTTGAAGAACGCATCCATTGCATTAGATGTGGCAAATATATTTTAAAGCTACAATACCAAACATGTTTCACAAAACAGTTTGTACAATAAATGTGATATTAGATGAACAATGAAAAAACTCTGTTGGGTAGATTAGCTATTCTATTATGTCATGAAACAGTAGAACTTTCTGATAAGGCTATTTTTAAAAAGTAAATATATTCCAAAGATCAGTGTATGACTGAGGACTGTTTTAGTTGTAATTATCAGAAACTGATTCTGACTTTAAACATTATATATATGTATATATGTACATATACATCTGTATTATTGGAATGATACATGAAGTCACTCACGGATCAAAGGCAATTTTGGAGAGTAAGGACAACAGGATCTAATGGGCAGACTGCTCAGCAGGCACTACCGTTATCAGTATGAATCAAGCCTCCAAGTTTTCTATCCTCTACCACTCAGGTCAAGATTCCCAGTCCTAGAACAGAGAGTATTGCTTCACACGCCCATCTCTTAGCTAGAGAAAGGCAGGGCCCCTTGCACAACAGCCTGTCTCAGGCAGCCTGTCTTACAAAGATGTCAAGGTTGTGCTATGGCAAGAGACAATGGACAGCGGAAAACAAATGTGCCCCACATGGAGTAAGTGTGCATTTCTGACAGGAAGGAAAATAAAAAACAAAAAACATGTACATTGACATAAAACATGAATCCAGTCGTCATCCCAGAAAGTGGAATATCTTCACATTCACATCTTTTGAATATCTTAAGAAACCAAGATTTTTCCATAGCTTTTTATCAACTCAAAAGGACTCCTCATCAGATCAGGAGGATTTTTTCTGTCAGTAAGAATGTGACAGAATCATTTTGTCTTATTCTTACATTTCATAAAAATTAAAATAAAATTAAAAGGAACAAAGGGTAGTATTGACCTTATGCTTGAAATAAGCCAAAATTATACTAAAATACTAATGCAACCTTAGACAATGTGAATTGGAAAATTAAGTCCAAATGACAGGAAGTACAGGCTCAGTGCCTTCTGTACTGTTGAGACAGAGCATTGTTTTGAATTCTGAGTTTTATAATTTAGAAAGGATGCAGCAAATTAAGAGTATGCTCAGAGGACATGACAGGGTATCAAGGAAACCATCAGAATAACAATGACAGGAAATGGGAACAATTCATATATAGAGAAGAGGACTTGGGAATTAAATGACAATGGTCTTGAATGTACTATACTGTAATGTAAAGAAAAAATGAATGTGCACCCCAAAGATCTAGAATCTAGTTCTCACTCTTTTCCTATTTTGCTGTGTGATCTGGGACAAGTTGCTTACTGTCTCTGGGTCTTGATCATCACATCTATAAAAGGACTGGCTACATGTTGTAGCCAGTGGCAGGAATTTTAATCAGGTAGGCCCAGGTTCAAGTCCCATTTTCACTTCTTATTGGTTATAGGATTTTGGTCTGAGCCTCTATAAAATAAAAATAAATAAAGATGAAATCTCCCTCAGAGTTAACTTTAAAGATAAATAAAATAATGCAAATAAGATGCCAGGTACAGTGCCTGACATATACTAGATCATAAATTTAGAGTGTTCAATTACCAAAAAATGGTAATTGTAACTATTCAGTAGTATGAGTCTAGGAAATATTGATATTTGGAGTACCATTACAAGAAATAAACAGGTTTTCTGTCTTGCCATGGGACCAGTTGGTAGAAGCTATAAGTAGGTAGATTTTTCTTTAATTAAAGAAATAACTCTCTAATAACTAAAACTTAACAAGAGAAAAAGCTGACTTGTGAAGTAGCAAGATTCCCAACACTGCAAATACTCAAAAAGGGCAAGATGAGTGTCAAGCGGGGAAACTACAAAACAGTTCCTATATTTTATATGAGTATATAAGTATATAAATTCCCTTACTAACCCAAACATCTATGAATTTCAGCTGAGAGCAGTACCAAGCACACTCATAGTTTATAATATTAATGTACCACTGCCCTCTAGTGTGTAACCTAAGAAGATAAAATCATGGACACACACACAAAAAATAAAGAAAGAAAGAAAGAAAAGAAAAAAAAATTGCATAAGCACCACGCAAAATTATTTTTACTTGCAAAAAGTTATCTCACTGATCATTGAGTAAAACCTTCTCATTTTCAGATGCAGAAGCTGAGGAAGAGAAAGCAAAATGATTAGCCCAAAGTCAGCTGCAGTGCTTGGTCTAGAAGGCTGGCCTCATCGCTCTCAGGTCAGGGTTCCTCCCATTACATCACATGCCTGGTCCTGCAGGGCACAGCCAGGTAGGTCTTCCCTGTGTAGCATCACTTATTGGAGTCGAGAGTCCTTGGTTCTAGCCATGTAACAAGTAAAAGTTTCCCTTAGCACCATGAGCCCAGTGCGTCCTCAATCACAAGTTCAACCCTTACAACTATTTTTCTGAAAAAACAATGGTTAATGAGGCCTTGTTGACAAGAACAGTCCGTTATCAGCAAGCTAATGACCACTCAGGCCGCAGCAGGGATGCCAGCCTACAATTAGGTCTGCAGTGATGTACACACAGAAAGGGACTCTAGTTATAATTAAACCTGATCCTTTGGTTCAATTGCTCATTAGGAAAGAAAATAAAACAAAACACAGACCCCACAACAAGAAGGCCTAAAACTAATACTTTGGTCAAGGGATGAAATTCCAGGCCACTGATCTATTAGTCCATGTCCAAGTATCTGTCTCTGAGTGAGCACTTAAGCTTATATTCTTATTCAAAATATTTTGTAATGGAGGAGGAGTTGTTTTACATCTTAGTGATTTTAAAAATCATGGCACATAGGATGGTGGGTGACCTTTTATCTTCTTCATTTTGCTTATCAGTACTTTCCAATTGTTTTCACTATAAACTGTATAACTTGTGTAACTAAACATATTTAAAACTTACTAAATCTTGGCAAAATCTCTTTAAGTGACGAAAAAATACCTAGGTATTAAATACAAGAATACATAAGAAAACAAATCTTTCATAATTAGAAGGAGGAAAAACAATCTACTGAATGGCAAAGTGATGTTGTAAAAAGCCAGCATGAATTCTGGGTTCTAGAGACAGACCAGAGTTTGCACGACAGCTTTCCTAGTTAATGCCTTTGATACTTTGGACAGATATCTAAAATCTTTAAGGACGGTGATTGTGATTAAATGAAAGGTCTTATGTAAAGATCCTGGCACATGTAAAAAAAAAGTGATTATTAATTATAGACTTCTTCCTCTTCCCCATATTTCCCTGTGTTACCATTTCTTTCTCCCCATAATTCTAAGAATATGTCTAAATCTAGAAGGAAAGATGCTTTATTAAGAAAGAACTACCTACTTAAAGCCTTGGATTGCTGAGGAAAGTAGTAAGAAGAGGTGGAGAAAAGGAGGTAGGTGTTGACAGCAAAGGGGGAACAGCCTGCATTTGAGTTTTAGCTCTCTGGAGCGTTGAGAAGGTGGTGAAGAAAAGGCAAGAGAGATGGAAGCTAATAAGATTACAAGAGACTTGTTTTCTCCACTTCTTCCCATTTAGTCCCCTTCTTTCCTTATTGCCTCTTTTGGATTTTCCTAGGAAATAAATGATGAGGGATTTTCTTATGCCTGCCTGTTCATCTGCAACATCTCCTTGCTCCTTAGTAAGCCTGCCCACTGCCCCTGTGCTTCTGAATCAATCTCACCAGCATCCTCTGGAATGATATGTCATAAATATTCTTTTCATTACGTATACCTTCTCACACATTCCTTCAATCTGTTCATTTCTATAAGTCTCTTATCCATCTGTCTAAAAGCATTCTTAGATTATCTCTATACTTAATATTCAATCCTGCAAGTTTTTAAATTGCCATGTTCTCCTTTCTGGATAATAGAAAGGGAAAGCACTGTGAAGAATATATTATTTTTTAAAAAACTGGTTCCTGTGCGCAAAGGGCTTATAATTTACTTGTGTTGACAAGACTGCTACTTCACTAGAAACAGTGGTGATCAATAAAAGGCAGTACATAATTAAGTCCTAAACTGTATTGTCAGACTCTGAGTTTCTATAGCTTCAGGAATGCAGGAGGAGTTCCCCAAGGTGCTATGGCCAGGGATGACTTGAAGGAAGTACACAACCAGAATACTGCACATGACAACTACTCAATAAATGTTTGTTACTTGATCCTTGAAAATCATTATCATAAGATCGTCAATTCTCCCATCCATTTGACAATTACCCTTACTCATTGAATTGAAGGTGCATATTATTTCACATTTTAACAACTCTGAAACAAGGAAGCATCTTTTCATCACTATCTCAGTAGGTATCATAAATTAATTGGTAGTGCTTTTCTTTCTTTGCGTATGTAAAATAATGGTATAGCTTACACCTGATGGCTTCTTAGATTCCATATAATACAGTATTTATTGAGCATCTAGTATATTTCATGCTATTATTCTCGATCTTGGGGATATGTGAACAACAAATGCTAAGTTTCTCTCTTGTGGAGCCTGCATTGTGGTGATGGAGATGTATAATAAACAACTGAACAAATATTTGATGCATCGAAGCTAGGTACTGTGACAGAGACTGAGAGGAGAAACTAGATTTAAACCTAGATCCCAATCTACTGTGTTAGAAAAGAAAAAGTATTCAGAAGCAAATTTTAAAAATCAGATTTCACATAAGGGGAAATTATAATTTGGGAGGAATTTACATATATTTTGAGTATTCATCTTCCCCACTAGACCATGGGCTTCTTGAAAACAGGAATTGTCCTTATCTATCTTTCAATCCTCTGTGCATACAGCATCATGTATACAACTGTGAAAGAAAGTGAGAAAGAGAAAGAGGGAGGGGGAGGAAAGGAGGGAAGGGGGAAGGAAAGAGAGGAAAGAAGGAAGGAAATAGAAAAGGAAGAAAATTAGCATAATATTGTGCAGTTGGCCTTGTTCTGGGTACTGCGATAGGCACTTCATTTATATTAGCTTCTTTTAATTAATAGCTGTTGAATAAGTGAACTTTTGGAAGGGGAGAACTTATAAATAAAAGTCAACAGAATTTCCATGCTAGACTAACTTCACTTTTTTTTATTTGTTTTGCTTTAAGAAAAGTTACCATGTTGCAGATATGGGGATGCTGTCATCTCAAGGTGTTTATTTCTGAAAAGCATTTAATTAGAGAAGTGGTTTATAATATAAATAGTTATGAATTGGATATAATGATCAAAGCAGCTGATTAATGGAAAGACATCAAACTTAGCAACTGTCTTCAAAGCTATGACATGTCCCTACAAAGCCTTGTCTTATTCAGCAGTTTTGTCGGTGATTTGGGCCAATAAGAAATTACATTCCGTAAACTGGTACAACCACTGTGGAAAACAGTATGGAGGTTCCTCAACATAATAAAAAGAGAGTTGTTATATGATCCAGCAATCCCACTCCTGGGCACACACCCAGACAAAACTATAATTTGAAAAGATACATGCACCCGCTATGTTCATAGCAGCACTATTTACAATAGCCAAGACATGGAAACAACCTAAATGTCCATCAACAGATGAATGGATAAGGAAGACAGAGATATATACATACATATATATATATATAGTGGATATTATATATATAATGGAATATTACTCAGCCATTAAAAAGAATGAAATAATGCCATTTGCAGCAACATGGATGGACCTAGAGATTATCATAGTAAGCAAAGTAAGTCAGAAAGAGAAAGACAAATGCCATATGATATCACTTACATGTGGAATCTAAAACATGACACAAATGAATATATCTATGAAACAAAAACAGACTTACAGATATAGAGAACAGACTTGTGGTTGTCAAGGGGGAGGAGGGGTGGAGGAGGAAGGACTGGGAGTTTGTGATTAGCAGATGCAAACTCTTATATGTAGGATGGATAAAAAACAAGGTCCTACTGCATAGCACAGGGAACTATATTCAATATCCTGTGATAAACCATAATGCAAAAAGAATATGAAAAATAATATATATATAACTGAATCACTTTGTTGTACAGCAGAAATTAAATACAATGTTATAAATCAACTATACCTCAATAAAATTTTTTTGAAAGAGAAATTACATTCGTATCTAATTTGCAGGTGATAAATCTTGGAAGGATAGCTAATACATCAGATGATGGAGCTAAGATTCAAGAAGATCATGACAGAACAAAACAATGGGGTGAACCTAACTTAATAAAAATAACCATAAAATCCTGCTTTCAGATTAAAATTTTCATCTGCAAAAGTACAGTATGGAGATACATGGTGAAAGAACACTATATGTAAAAAGATTTGAAGATTTTAGTTTCTGACAAAATCTACATGAGATAAAAGTGCTGAAGCTAAATTTTTTAAGTACGCCATGTTTAATACACCTTATTCTACTTGCACTATTAGCTATCTGGAGTGAAAATTGTATTCAGTTTTGGCTGACGTAATTCAGTCAGAGCTTCTGATTCTTTTAGCAAGAATCAACTAAAAAAAAAAAAAAAAAGGGTTTCCCTGGTGGCGCAGTGGTTGAGAGTCCGCCTGCTGATGCAGGAGACACGGGTTCGTGTCCCGGTCCAGGAAGATCCCACGTGCCGCGGAGCAGTTGGGCCCGTGAGCCATGGCCACTGAGCCTGCGTGCCCGGAGCCTGTGCTCTGCAACAGGAGAGGCCACAACAGTGAGAGGCCCGCGTACCGCAAAAAAAAAAAGAAAAAGAAAACAAAGCAGCATGGACAATACATGCACAGATGAACATGACTGTGTTCCAATAAACCTTTATTTACAAAAACAGGTCACAGGCTGGACTGGCTCTGTCCTGTAGTTTGCTAATCCCCAGACTAGAGAGCTGCTCCTCAAGACTCCTAGAACTCTAGAATTCTTTGGCTCTGAGGTTTGAACCCAGCGACCTATTTACCCACAACCATACACAATATCCACAGGAACCCCAGATTTTTAGGAAGGCTACAAAGAAGAAAAAAGAACAGCAACGTTTATGGTGAATAATGAACAGAGATGAACCAATTTACAAGTTTTTGATCAAAGACATAATTTAAACTCCTCCCAACACAGTATGGCCTTCTAGATAGATTCAGAGAATCCTGCACTAAAAAGAACAGGCCTTTTAACAGCCACAGGTAAGAGGTGAGCAGGTGATTAGCGAAGTCTGTATCCTCAGCCTTGGCCTGTTCCACTGCGGTCAATTACACAACTGGTTATAAGTGTGTGTTTGCACCTGTTCAAGTCTTCAAATGTGCTGATCTCATATTAATTAAACAACTTCTTAAAAGCAGGTTAAAAACAAATTAGACCCTGCCATCGTGTGCCTGTCCCAGCCATCCCTCAGTGGCCCTTCATCTATAAGGGATCATCTACACAGGTAAGGAGCAGTGTTTCTTTGTAATTAGGGAGGGGTTCATTATCCTCCATCAATTAATGCTGCCACCACTTAGTGAAAACGGTTGTTGCTACACAGCACAGATTAGTGACTAATTAATAAGGGTTGATTAGCTAAGCTCCCTCACAAGGTAGAACAGATAACAGCCACCTTCCACATGGACCACTGATTGATTGATGGAAGCAGTCAATGACATCAACAGTCTAAAATGCCATCAACTGTCTAAAATGAAAGACAGGCATGATGAGGACTCTCGTCTTTCTAAATGCCTTAAGAGACAGCAGTTCATAGCTAACCAGTACCTCTTCCAAATGTAACATTTTCAAATGACTTAAGGTGCCAAGGATCTCTGGCTTGCAATCAGTTAAAAAGGGAGGCATCTAGAACCATGATACATAAATATGGGAGGTAAAAAAATTGACTCAATATATAGGATACACAGTATACTACAGAACAAGAATACTTACCTATTTCAATATCCCTACTGATATTTTTCAACGTTATTTTTATTAGGAGTATGGAAGAGTGGGTAAAAACATTGGACTGAGATTTGGGGGGTTTGATCAGTTACAGACCAAGCAAAATGTTCATGTTCTATTACAGCAGTTATTGTGGCATGTCATAATTATCTGTTTATATATACATCACTCAGGCACACAAACAAGGCTTTGCTACTGAGAGTCAATAAACTGATAACTTGCACACAAGGCACTTTCCTATATGAATAACAACATAAATTACCATGATTAATCTTTCATTTTTGAAACTCTATGATGCTGAAAAGCAGATGGTTTGCAGCAGGTCTGTCATCCATTCTCTCCCTTTATCAGGGGCACTCCCAGAAAATAAAAAGAGAAATATATATTCTCTGACAACCACTATATACCAGCATTGTGCTGGGCAGAGCTTACATAGTAAAGGTAGCATAAAAAAAAAAAATCCAGACTTTCATGTGTATCGTTGCAAAGAGCAACTGAACTTCAAGTACTCTAAATACTGAGATTTAAAATTCTCTATTCCGTCAGTCACTCACGGTTCAATGTGGATTTTTTTCTCTATTAGTTGTCATTATTACCTTTTAATTCTTCTTTTCTTTCTTCATCTTTAATACCTTAGTCACATGTACTTTATTATTCTTTGTTTATATATTTGGGGGTTTTTCATTTATAATATCCAGTGGTAACAAGGGTGTGAGGTTACAGGTATACTAATATGTTGCTGGAGGAGATGTGTAGTAGAGAACAGTTTGAAAATTGTTGAGCCAGCATTTCTACTCTTAGGAATTTAGCCTTCAAAAGCACTCCCATACTATGCAAAGTTTATGAGTAAAAAGGTGTCAACAGCACAAATTTCCTTCAATACAAACATGGCTAAAAACCATGGTTTATTCACACAATGGAAAACTATACAACCCTTTAACACAATGATATATAATTAGATGTGCTCATATAAAAAGATTCCCAAGAGATAGGGCTAAGTGAAAAAGCAAATTGCAAAAGAGTGTTATTCCACTGTAATACAAATAAGGACAGCAATCATAGCAACAACAACATAAAATATTATTATAGGGCTTCCCTGGTGGCGCAGTGGTTGAGAGTCCGCCTGCCGATGCAGGGGACGCGGGTTCGTGCCCCGGTCCAGGAGGATCCCACATGCCGCGGAGCGGCTGCGCCCGTGAGCCATGGCCGCTGAGCCTGCGCGTCCGGAGCCTGTGCTCCGCAACGGGAGAGGCCACAACAGTGAGAGGCCCGCGTACCACACACACAAAAAAAAGTAGCAGAACTTATGTCATTTTGCAATTCAGAAGTAATCCTGCAGCCCTTGCGAAGCACAGGGAATCTACCAAAACAGTAACAACTGGACTTTGGCTGCAGCTTTTGTGAAAGTATAATAATAATACGGAGGAGGAGGAGAAAAAGAGAAGAGCGGGGAAAGGGACAAGGAAGGAAAGGAGGAGGGCGTGGAGGAGGGGGGACGAGTAAAAGGAGGAGGAAGAGCAGAGGAGAGCAGAAGGGGGAGGGAGGGAAGGAGGAGGCTCTAAAAGTCAAGGACCCCTTCAGGCAAAAACAGCGCTGCTAGACATGCTTTCTCCCTGCATACAGAGACCAAACAAATGCTTTAAGGTTGCAAAATATAATTTTTTTAAAAAACAGAAAAATTGATGGTACCCACCAACTTGATATAACTCTTCTCCAGTGCTGGGAAATACTAGCTGGAATACTTCGGTAACCCAGAGTATTACAGCAAAATTCCTTCGGTCCATTGCTGAGGGCAAGCCAAGTTAAGGACATCTGTCAACACACCTGCAATCAAGAAATTCTTTCTTTTCCTTCTAGGAAAAGAGATAAAGAGAAGCCAAGAAGTCAAGGGCAGGGCTTCCCTCGTGGCGCAGTGGTTAAGAATCCGCATGCCAATGCAGGGGACACGGGTTCAAGCCCTGGTCCGGGAAGATCCCACATGCCACGGAGCAACTAAGCCCGTACACCACAACTACTGAGCCTGTGCTCTAGAGCCCGCGAGCCACAACTACTGAGCCCATGTGCCACAGCTACTGAAGCCCGCGCACCTAGAGCCTGTGCTCCACAACGAGAAGCTACCGCAATGAGAAGCCCACACACCACAACACAGAGTAGCCCCCACTCGCCGCAGCTAAAGAAAGCCCACACACAGCAACTAAGACCCAACAGAGCCATAAATAAATAAAAATTTTAAAAAAAAAAGTCAAGGGCAGAGAGCAGAAGAAAAGCTAGCTGGCAGTTTGTAGGACTGATCCCAGAAGGTCTTCCTACCCATTTTCAAATTTAAGTGCCCTTGTTAACAGAGTAAAACATTAGCATAAAAGTCCACTAAAGAAAGCGTTCAGTAGAGCCCTACAGAAGCTGGGACAAAGAAGTGGTGCTCATCACTAAGCTTTTAGGTCCTATGAAGGCAACTGATTTGACTGAGAAGTTTCAGTACATGCTGTATTCTCAGGGGAATTTTATTAAGATTTTTTAATGGTCAAAGCAAATGCTTTGTAACATCTAAGGTTTTGCAGGCTGAAATTACAGAAATATGACCTTTGGCAACACTTCCCAAATTTTTAAAGTGTGAGAACTTCCTAAACGTCAAAATACAGTTTTGCAGATCTCCCATGAGTAAGAGTTTTGCTCTGAATGTCCATTTATTTAAAAATATTTGACACACTTTAAGAGAATGATGCGAAATGCATAGATGGTACTCAATAAATATTACTGAATGAATGAAAACTAGCAGCACACAGATACAATATTTCACCTACAGACAGTGCTTGTGGGGATTGGCTCCTGATCTCCAGATTAGACTATTTTCCTTGGAGTGAAAAGTGATGGTCTCCTTTGCCCATCTGTCTCTGTGTTAGAGCAAAACTTAAGCTATTAATCAAAAAGTGTCTTGACCTCGCCTGGGCTCCACCCAATTACAAATGGAAACTGTGGAGCTTTCCACACGGCATGTATCCTAGTAGGCTCCTCAACTTACACAAACTGTCAAACTTCCTCCCTGCTTAGCTGTTAAGCACATTTTCTGCACTCAGCCAGCAACATGACTTACCTGTTCTTCAGCAATTACTGAAAGGATAACGCTGAAGTCACTGCCACTTAATTTTATCAAAACCTAGTTAAGAGATTTAATTTATAAAAGAATGTCAGGCAGTCTATTTTCCTCTAGATGTAAGATTTATGCTCAGATCATTGATCTCACTTATATGTAAAATCTGAAATAGTCAAACTCTTAAAAGCATAGCGTAGAATGGTAGTTGCCAGGAGTTGGGGCAGGGCAGGGAAGGGGATGGGGAGATGTTGGTCAAAGGGCACAGAGTTTCAGTTATGCAAGATGAGTAAGTTCTGGAGATCTAACATACAGCATGGTGACTAAAGTTAACAATACCATATTGTATACTTGAAATTTGCTAAGGCAGTAGATTTTAAGTATTCTTAACACACATACCCACTTAAAAAAAAAAAAGAGAAAAAGATGATGAAGAAAATGGTAACTATGTAAGGTGATGGATGTGTTGTTAATTAGCTTGATTGTGGTGATCATTTCACAATGTACACATATAGCAAAACATCAAGTTGTTCACCTTAAATATATACAATTCCTATTTGTCAATTATACCTCAATAAAGCTGTTTTTTAAAAAAATTTATGCTCACATCAAACTATTCCGTCAAAATGCAATGTACCTAGTCTGCACACAGTTACTTGGTTCCCCTCCCTCATAGAACTGCTTTCACCAAACTCATTTTACATTTACCCCATTGGCTCACATTATGGAAAGTAAAAAGTTACATGTTAACTTGGAGAACATTGTTCACTGAAGAACACAGGGTTCTCTCTATAAGGGCCAAGGGAGCAGTTTATCTCAGTACCAGGAAAAGTTTTACTTCTCCTAAGCAATTGCTAATTGCTAATTACCAATAAATTTCTGAGTGATGGTATTTTCCTACTGTGTCAAGAAATCGCAGAGCCAATTTTTGTGAATTGAGTTATCTCCAAGAATCTCAAAGAACTAATAGTATATATTTTGTGTACTCACCTGTCCCTAGTTTTTACTGTATTTTTTCTAATCTTCCTAATTAGCTTGAATTTCCCAATGGTGTTAGGTGCTAGACGTGACAGAACTGGTGACTAGATCCACAGCTGAGAACAAGTCTCTAAGCAGAGCACATTCTAAGTTCAGAAGCTCACTAGGTCTTGCAGCCAGCCACTTCCATGAAGAGCTTCCTGAAAGGGACCAGCTTAGCGGAAGAAGCACTGACACCCCCACCTCAACATTCAAAACTGCTCCTACAGTTTGCTCCTGCGCCACCATCCTGCTCCAGCTTCCAGGGGCTTCCTCCCTGCACAGCCTGTGAGCAACAGCCCTTCCCTCGCACCTGACTGGGCCTCTGGGGCGAGGAGGTGCTGCACGAAAGGAAAGCCGACGCACAGAGGAGTTAACCGCCTGGTCCAAGATCACAGAACTAAGCTGTGAGACTTGAGTTGGTGTCCTTCGTGCATCACATCTTCCCCATCACTTAAGAAGCCATTGACATACGTGCATATTTAGCTGTCTCCTACCTGCCATGTGGCTGACAGGGTCTCCATGCTCTGGCCTGGTGTCAGGCCTGAGCTTCTGAGGTGGGAGAGCCGAGCTCAGGACACTGGACCACCAGAGACCTCCCAGCCCCACATAATATCAATGGGAAAGAGCTCTCCCAGAGATCTCCATCTCAACGCAAAGATCCAGCTCCACCCTACGGCCAGCAAACTCCAGTGCTGGACACCCCATGCCAATCAACTAGCAAGACAGGAACACAACCCCACCCACTAGCAGAGAGGCTGTCTAAAATCATACTAAGTTCACAGGCACCCCAAAACACACCACCAGATGTGGTCCTGCCCACCAGAAAGACAAGATCCAACCCTACCCACCAGAACACAGGCAACAGTCCCCCCCACCAGGAAGCCTACACAAGCCATTGAACCAACCTAACCCACTGGGGGGAGACACCAAAACAACGAGAACTACGAACCTGAAGCCTGCAAAAAGGAGACCCCAAACACAGTAAGTTAAGCAAAATGAGAAGACAGAGAAATATGCAGCAGATGAAGGAGCAAGGTACAAACCCACCAGACCAAACAAATGAAGAGGAAATAGGCAGTCTACCTGAAAAAGAATTCAGAGTAATGACAGTAAACATGATCAAAAATCTTGGAAATAAAATGGAGAAAATACAAGAAACGTTTAACAAGGACCTAGAAGAACTAAAGAGCAAACAAACAATGATGAACAACAAAATAAATGAAATTAAACATTCTCTAGGAGGAACCACTAGCAGAATAACTGAGGCAGAAGAACGGATAAGTGACCTGGAAGATAAAATAGTGAAATAACTACCACAGAGCAGAATAAAGAAAAAAGAATGAAAAGAATTGAGGACAGTCTCAGAGACCTCTGGGGCAACATCAAACGCACCAACATTCAAATTATAGGGGTCCCAGAAGAAGAGAGAAAAAGGAAGGGTCTGAGAAAATATTTGAAGAGATTATAGTCGAAAACTTCCCTAACATGGGAAAGCAAATAATCAAGTCCAGGAAGCGCATAGAGTCCCATACAGGATAAATCCAAGGAGGAACATGCCAAGATACATACTAATCAAACTATTAAAAATTAAATACAAAGAAAAAATATTAAAAGCAGTAAGGGAAAAGCAACAAATAACATACAAGGGAATCCCCATAAGGTTAACAGCTGATCTTTCAGCAGAAACTCTGCAAGCCTGAAGGGAATGGCAGGACATATTTAAAGTGATGAAAGGGAAAAAACTACAACCAAGATTACTCTACCCAGCAAGGATCTCATTCAGATTTGACAGAGAAATTAAAACCTTTACAGACAAGCAAAAGCTAAGAGAATTCAGCACCACCAAACCAGCTTTACAACAAATGCTAAAGGAACTTCTCTAGGCAGGAAACACAAGAGAAGGAAAAGACCTACAAAAACAAAAACAAAACAATTAAGAAAATGGTAATAGGAACATACATATTGATAATTACCTTAAATGTAAATGGATTAAATGCTCCAACCAAAAGACATAGACTGGCTGAATGGATACAAAAACAAGACCTGTATATATGCTGTCTACAAGACCTACGGACACATAGAGACTGAAAGTGAGGGGATGGAAAAAGATGTTCCATGCAAATGGAAATCAAAAGAAAGCTGGAGTAGCAATTCTCATATCAGACAAAATAGACTTTAAAATAAAGACTATTACAAGACACAAAGAAAGACACTACATAACAATCAAGGAATCAATCCAAGAAGAAAATATAACAATTGTAAATAGTTATGGACCCAACATAGGAGCACCTCAATACACAGGCAATTCTAACAGCCATAAAAGGGGAAATCGATAGTAACACAATAGTAGGGGACTTAAAAACCCCACTTTCACCAATGGACAGATCATCCAAAATGAAAATAAATAAGGAAACACAAGCTTTAAATGACACGTTAAACAAGATGGACTTAATTGATATTTATAGGATATTCCATCAAAAACAACAGAATACACTTTCTTCTCAAGTGCTCATGGAACATTCTCCAGGATATATCATATATTGGGTCACAAATCAAGCCTTGGTAAATTTAAGAAAATTGAATCGTATCAAGTATCCTTTCCAACAACAACACTATGAGACTAGATATCAATTACAGGAAAAAAAAACTTTACCAACACATGGAGGTTAAACAGTACGCTACTAAATACCCGAGAGATTACTGAAGAAATCAAAGAGGAAATCAAAATAATACCTAGAAACAAATGACAATGAAAACACGACGACTCAAAACCTATGGAATGCAGCCAAAGCAGTTCTAAGAGGGAAGTTTATAGGAATACAATCCTACCTCAAAAAACAAGAAAAAGCTGAAATAAACAACCTAACCTTACACCTAAAGCAATGAGAGAAAGAAGAACAAAAACACCCCAACGTTAGTAGAAGGAAAGATATCATAAAGATCAGATCAGAAATAAATGAAAAACAAATGAAGGAAACAATAGCAAAGATCAATAAAACTAAAAGCTGGTTCTTTGAGAAGATAAACAAAATTGATAAACCATTAGCCAGACTCATCAAGAAAAACAGGGAGAAGACTCAAAACAACAGAATTAGAAATGAAAAAGAAGTAACAGCTGACACTGCCGAAGAACAAAGGATCATGAGAGATTACTACAATCAACTGTATGTCAGTAAGATGGACAACGTGGAAGAAATGGACAAATTTTTAGAAATGCACAACCTTCTGAGAGGGAACCAGGAAGAAATAGAAAATATGAACAGACCAATCACAAGCACTGAAATTAAAACTGTGATTAAAAATCTTCCAACAAACAAAAGCCCAGGACCAGATGGCTTCACAGGTGAATCCTATCAAACATTTAGAGAAGAACTAACACCTATCCTTCTCAAACTCTTCCAAAACATAGCAGAGGGAGGAACACTCCCAAACTCATTCTACGAGGCCACCTTCACCCTGATACCAAGACCAGACAAAGATGTCACAAAAAAAGAACTACAGGCCAACATCACTGATGAACATATATGCAAAAATTCTCAACAAAATACTAACAAACAGAATCCAGCAGCACATTAAAAGGATCATACACCATGATCAAGTGGAGTTTATCCCAGGAATGCAAGGAGTCTTCAATATATGCAAATCAATCAATGTGATACACCATATTAACAAACTGAAGGATAAAAAACATATGATAATCTCAATAGATGTAGAAAAAGCTTTTGAAAAAGTTCAACACCCATTTATGATAAAAACTCTCCAGAAAGTAGGCACAGGGGGAACCAACCTCAACATAATAAAGGCCATATATGACAAACCCACAGCCAACATCATTCTCAGTGGTGAAAAACTGAAAACATTTCCTCTAATATCAGGAACAAGACAAGGTTTCCCACTCTCACCACTCTTATTCAACATAGTTTTGGAAGTTTTAGCCACAGCAATCAGAGACAGAAAAGAAATAAAAGGAATCCAAATCGGAAAAGAAGAAGTAAAACTGTCACTGTTTGCAGATGACATGATACTCTACATAGAGATGCTAAAGATGCTACCAGAAAACTACTAGAGCTAATCAATGAATTTGGTAAAGTAGCAGGATACTAAATTAATGCACAGAAATCTCTTGCATTCCTATACACTAATAATGAAAAATCTGAAAGAGAAGTTAAGGAAACACTCCCATGTACCATTGCAACAAAAAGAATAAAATATCTAGGAATAAACCTACCTAAGGAGAGAAAAGACCTGTATGCAGAAAACTATAAGACACTGATGAAAGAAATTAAAGACGATACAAATAGATGGAGAGATATACCATGTTCTTGGATTGGAAGAATCAACATTGTGAAAATGACTATACTACCCAAAGCAATCTACAGATTCAATGCAATCCCTATCAAACTACCAATGGCATTTTTCACAAAACTAGAACAAAAAATTTCACAATTTTTATGGAACACAAAACACCCCAAATAACCAAAGCAATCTTGAGAAAGAAAAATGGAGCTGGAGGAATCAGGCTTCCTGACTTCAGACTATACTACAAAGCTAAAGTAATCAAGACACAAATACAGAAATATAGATCAATGGAACAGGATAGAAAGCCCAGATATAAACCCATGTACATATGGTCACCTTATCTTTGATAAAGGAGGCAAAAATATAAAATGTAGAAAAGACAGCCTCTTCAATAAGTTCTGCTGGGAAAACTGGACAGCTACATGTGAAAGAATGAAATTAGAACATGCCCTAACACTATATACAAAAATAAACTCAAATGGATTAAAGACCTAAATGTTAGGCCAGACACTATAAAACTCTTAGAGGAAAACATAGGCAGAACACTCTCTGACATGAATCACAGCAAGATGCTTTTTGACCCACCTCCTTGAGAAATGGAAATAAAAACAAAAATAAACAAATGGGACCTAATGAAACTTAAAAGCTTTGCACAGCAAAGGAAACCATAAACAAGATGAAAAGACAATCCTCAGAATGGGAGAAAATATTTGCAGACGAAGCAACTGACAAAGGATTAATCACCAAAATATACAAGCAGCTCAGGCAGCTCAATATCAAAAAAACAAACAACCCAATCCAAAAATGGGCAGAAGACCTAAGTAGACATTTCTCCAAAGAAGATATACAGATTGCCAACAAACACATGAAAGGATGCTCAACATCACTAACCATTAGAGAAATGCAAATCAAAATTACAGTGAGGTATGACCTCACACCAGTCAGAATGGCCATCATCAAAAAATCTACAAAGAATAAATGCTGGAGAGGGTGTGGAGAAAAGGGAACCCTCTTGCACTTTTGGTGGGAATGTAAATTGATACACCCACTATGGAGAACAGTATGAAGGTTCCTTAAAAAACTAAAAATAGAACTACCATATTACCCAGCAATCCCACTACTGGGCATATACCCTGAGAAAACCATAATTCAAAAAGAGTCATGTAGGGCTTCCCTGTGGCGCAGTGGTTGAGAGTCCACCTGCCGATGCAGGAGACGCAGGTTTGTGCCCCGGTCCAGGAAGATCCCACATGCCGCGGAGCGGCTGGGCCCGTGAGCCATGGCCGCTGAGCCTGTGCGTCGGGAGCCTGTGCTCCGCAACGGGAGAGGCCACAACAGTGAGAGGCCTGCGTATCACAAAAAAAAAAAAGAGTCATGTACCACAATGTCCACTGCAGCCCTATTTACAATAGCCAGGACATGGAAGCCACCTAAGTGTCCATCGACAGATGAATGGATAAAGAAGATGTGGCACATATATACAATGGAATATTACTCAGCCATAAAAAGAAATGAAAATGAACTATTTGTAGTGAGGTGGATGAACCCAGAGTCTGTCATACAGAGTGAAGTAAGTCAGAAAGAGAAAAACAAATACTGTATGGTAACACATATACATGGAATCTAAAAAAAAAAAAAAAAAAGGTTCTAATGAACCTAGGGGCAGGACAGGAATAAAGATGTAGACATAGAGAATGGATTTGAGGACATGGAAGGGGGAAGGATAAGCTGGGATGAGGTGAGAGAGTAGCATTAACATATATACACTACCAAATGTAAAATAGCTAGTGGGAAGCAGCTGCATAGCACAGGGAGATCAGCTTGGTGCTTTGTGACCACCTAGAGGGGTGGGATGGAGATGCAAGGGAGGGGAAATGGGGATATATGTATACATATAGCTGATTCACTTTGTTATACAGCAGAAACTAACACAACATTGTAAAGCAATTATACTCCAATAAAGATGTAAGAAAAAAAAACTGGTCCATATAATAGGAAGACTGCAAGGGAGCTGGAGATCACCTTTTGAGAGAATTCAATATTTGGTTTAAAAAAAAAAAAAACTACTTCCTCCATTTAAAAAAAAAAAAAAAGGAACGGGTATGTTCCACCCTCTCCCAAGCCAAAGGAAGGGCCTGTGCTACCAGGAAAAAAGTCCTTAAATAGAGGATTCCCAGCCTAGCATGAGTGCCAGGAAGGAGAGGAAGGTGAGTGAGAATGAAGAGTCTAGACTGGTGGGAGAAGGTTGAGGTTGGGGGATCGAGATTGGGGCTGGATGATAACGGAGGGGAGCTTGAACAGAATGTGAAGTTTAAAAATGAACAGGCGTGGGGCTTCCCTGGTGGCGCAGTGGTTAAAAATCTGCCTGCCAATGCAGGGCACACAGGTTCAATCTGTGGTCCGGGAATATCCCACATGCTGCGGAACAACTGAGCCCGTGCACCACAACTACCGAAGCCCACGCGCCTAGAGCCCGTGCTCCACAACAAGAAAAGCCACCGCAATGAGAACCCGCGCACCGCAACGAAGTGTAGCCCCCGCTCGCCTCAACTAGAGGAAGCCGGTGCACAGCAATGAAGACCCAATGCAGCCAAAAATAAATAAATAAACAAATATTTTTAAAAATGAACAGGAGTGAGTCACCTAAATGTGATTGTTTTAATAGCCAAATAGCTGTGATTCAAATACTTTAAATGGCTCTCGCTGGTGATAGAATTGGGGTGATTTTTATTTTCTCCTTTGTGTTCGCCTAAAGCACCCAAATTTTTACAACAAACTTGTGATACATTATAGTCAGATGAAAAAGAGTTCATTTTGAAAAAAGTAAACTATTTAACATTAATATCTTGAGATGACATCACAAAACCATTCAATCCCATAAGTCAGCCAGAACTTCAGCAGCTACTAACACAAGTTTTGTGATTCTCACAGTAATTAAATGAACTTGTACTACCAGATAATAAAACATGATGACACTACAATAACGTAATGTGGTACACACGTTAAGAATAGACAGTGGAACCAAATACTCTAAAAATGGAATCTCATACATACCTATTTAAAAAGAATTTAGTATATGGTAAAGGTGGCATTACTAATCATAGGATAAGAGAAAGTATTATTTAATAAATGGTGCTAAAAATAGCAAGTTAACTATTTTAGGAGGAAGATAAATCACTACCTCACAATGTACAACAATACATATTTTGGATGGATTAAAATGCTAAGTGTAAAAACTATACTCAGGAAACCTAGCAGAAATACATGTGAATTTATGATAAGACCTAGAATGACTTTCTAAGCAAAATGCTAAAGGAAGAAAATAAACCAAAGAGAGAGACCAATTTTCTTATGAACGTGGTATATCTCTCCAGTTATTTAGATCCTAATTTTCACTCCCTCTCACAGGTATCTATGGATGTTGGGATTCTCGATGCTTTTATTTTCTTTCTCATATTTTAGTTATGTTCCAAGGTTTCTATAGTGATCATATAATCCTTTCATAATAAAAATTATTTTAAAAATAAATGTTTAATGAAAAGACTAATTTAAAAGATCTTATAGGGCTTCCCTGGTGGCGCAGTGGGTGGGAGTCCGCCTGCCGATGCAGGGGGCGTGGGTTCGTGCCCCGTTCCGGGAGGATCCCACGTGCCGCGGAGCGGCTGCGCCCATGGGCCGTGGCCGCTGGGCCTGCGCGTCCGGAGCTTGTGCTCCGCAGTGGGAGAGGCCACGGCAGTGAGAGGCCCGAGTACCACAAAAAAAAAAAAAAAAAAAAAATCTTATAAATACTATAAACCCTGTTAAGTATCAAATGCTTGATGAGAGTTGAATACCAAGAGGAAATTTGTGCATGAACATTGACATGGCTCTACAGAAAGATTTCAGAAGAAAACATGCTAGTCCAGAGAAAAGGGAATGAAGGAGAGCTTAGAGAATAATTAATTTTCTGTAATAATGCTCTCAATTCAGTTTTGATATCATCTACCACAAATCCTTGCCTTCTCCTAGTAAGCAAGGAATGGAGGTTATTCTGTGCACCAGAAAAAAATCAAAGCAGTCTCTTGCAGTTTAGCCAAAAAGTCCAGGGTACGGGAGGCGTTAATCAAGCAGCTGCAGTCTTTGTTATCTGTGTACCTTTTTTTTGTTTTGTTTTGTTGCGGTACGCAGGCCTCTCACTGCTGTGGCCTCTCCCGTTGCGGAGCACAGGCTCCGGATGCGCAGGCTAAGCGGCCATGGCTCCTGGGCCCAGCCGCTCCGCAGCATGTGGGATCTTCCCGGACCGGGGCATCGGCAGGCGGACTCTCAACCACTGCACCACCAGGGAAGCCCTGTGTACCTTTTTGATGCGCACTGAGGGATGGCAAGGACAGTGTGACCTTGACAGCCATGACAGGCAGGCGCTAAAAGCAAGCAGCAGTGTACTGTTGCTCCACAGCTCTGTGATGCATGAGAAATCTTTGTTAACCTCTTGGAATATCACCCTTTGGAGACATCGCTGCTTTTTTTTTTTTTTTTTTAAATACGTTCACTACCCAAATGTTGCCTGCAGACACAGCACAAACTTAATGGCTCTACAGCAATTTGCCTTTGAAGAGAGTTCTGGCTCCACGAGATGCCACAGACATATCAAGGGGAAAAGAGACACCTTACAGAAAGGGAAATGTGTGCTTCCCACTTCCGCATGCCCCGACACATAGAGTTTCAGATCCTGAAGCACAGAAGGGGGCTGGGATCGAGTCACAGCCTCTTGGCTCCAGAGAGTCCTGTCATTTATATCTGTGTATTCCGAGCTAACATCCCTATCCAGACATATGTGGGAGAGGTGAGAGCAACATCACTGGCCTCAAGGTAACAAGGCCAATTGGAATTTTGAAGACGCAGAATTCTTTTGTCCTTCAAAGAAACATCCACATTAAAAGTTAGCCTCAAAAAAAAAAAAAATTAGCCTCACCTCTCAACAAATAGTTTCACCATCCTGAGCTTGTCTTGTGTCTTCCAAAACGGAAAAAAAATTTTGCACCTCACACTGCTAGGAAATCAATATCCCCTCCTACCTCACTCCCACGCCTCACAACTCTAATCTACCAGAATATTCACAAAGCTCACTACACCAAATGGCAATCAGAGTATCAGCTTCACTAATGGCTGATATTTAATCTTTAAAAACACAAAATAAAGGCAGATCTCTAAGGCCAAGACTGGACTTCCTTTCTGAAATGCAATCTTCTCCTTGAAACGCAAGATCACCCTCACACATCCTGTCAGGTACTGGTGAAGAAGCTGGGCCCAACAGTGAATCTGCTGAAACAGGTCCTGTCCAGTCTGCTTACCTCATGGGGAAAGGCAGTGCTAGTCCCTTCTGCCCTTCTTGCAGAATTATAAGGCAAGCAGAAAAAGAGTAAAGTCAGATTCTCACTTTGGAGGCATATTAACTACCCACTGTGTTGTACATGACCCTAGATTTACACTCCCCAATTAGTTATTTATCTTCCTTTCAGGAGGGTGAGCAAAAGGTGGGTCAGAGAAACAAGAAATGTTTACTCCAGAACTGCCTAGGACTAAGGTGGAACTACAAATGAATGGATTGGAGGCCTGGCAGAATAGAGTATCCTGAGACTTAAATCTTAAAGACCCAGTTTACTACAAAGCTCAAAGAATACATTTTCAGCAAATGTTAAGAGTGAACATCAAGGTGGGGTGATCCTAGCGGAGGGAGAATTCTCAGGTCTCCTCAGTTTCTGATAGCAGATGGGCTCAGGCTGGTGACAATGGTATTCTACTTGTCCAGCGAGAGATCCTGCCAGTTTGCATGAAGACCGATCACTATGAAATTCTGAACAACTGTTTTATGTGGCTGCAAAAACTAACATTAGTTAGCCACATCAGCTGGCTCTACCATCCAGTTCTAAGTGTACTTAGTTACAACCCCATTGGCACCATCTTGCTTTCTTATCTGAGACATTATAGTAATAGATGGGCAGTCACATGACAATTGTGACATGGCCAGGCCATATGCTTGCCCAAACAGGTATCTAAGAAAAACTGAGCACAGCAGACCTAGCCCCTTTTATATTATCTCCATTTTACAGATGAAGAATTTAAGACAGAGGGTGGTTACTTAACTGTCCAAAATCACAGCTAGCGTGTTGTAGGGCCAAAAAATTGAACCCGAGTGATCTAGCTCCAGAGTTCATACTCAACCAGTGCACTGTGCTGTGTTGCAAAACTACCTATATATGTTTCTAAGGAAATATGCCCTACTAAGATCAAAAGAAAGAGTGAGCTTTGCTCTGGTTAGAAAAAGAAAATTAGCCTCCACTCAGATTGCCACCCAGAGCCACAGACTTAGAATTAATAAGAGGCTGAGCCATCATCTTGTCCAATCCCCAGTCCAGAGCATAAATCCTTTCTATAAACCTCCTGACAGATCTCATTTCTCCTAGTATGCCACAAATATCACAACCATAAGAGGTAGTATTTATTAAACATACACTCTGTGCAAGACTCTCCTAAACGCTTCATGTAAGGTATCACATTTAGTCCCTATCAGATAAGAAGCACAGAATTGCCATTTTCAGATAAAAAATTTAAGTGTGAAAGGATCTCATACTTTGTAACTAGCAAACTCAAGATTGCCTATTGGAAAGGGGTCTAGGAGTCAAGATCAGGGTGCAAGCCCTTGCCAGGGAGGGGCAGCAGTACACTGTGCAGGGCACAGCTGTCGTCTGAGCCCCCTGGTATGGCACATGTGCTCAGCAGGGTTGTCGCTGTGGTTGTTCTCTGTGCCATCACTTTATTCTTTCTGCTAGCTGCCTTTTTTGCCCCCTCTCTTTATTTAATCTGTTTTATCTTTTACACATCAGCAGTCATTTAATGAGACTGACATAGGCACTGAGGATAAACCAGTGAACAAAACAGAAATCCTTTCTCTCTTGGAGCTTGTATACTCTTGGGGGCAGGAGAAGTGTGTGTGTGTGTGTGTGTGTGTGTGTGTGTGTGTGTGTGTGTGAGAAATATATAGTCAGAGATATCTAAATATATCTATTATCTATATATATTTACTATAGATATCTATAGACATATCTATCTATAGACATCTTCTATAAAAGATATCTATATCTATCTTTCTGATATATATCTGATATACCCATCAAATAGATGGATAGATGCAGAGAGAAAGAGAGAAAGCTTTGGTGATAAGTGTTATGATAAGAAAGTAAAGCAGAGTAAGAGAGACTGAGAGTGAGAGTATAGGGAGGAAGATGGAATTTTATATTAGATGGGTGACCTATAAGCAGAGACTTTATTTCATGTACTTTTGGGACCTCATATCAGAGAGGGGATGGGGTCAATAGTATATCCCCAAAGTAATGTCTACATATCTTCATTCATTCATTCATCTTGGAGTATCTTAGACAAAGATTTCATTATGCTAGACTCTGTGGAAGACACAAAGATGAAGAATAACAAGTAGCTGTCTTCAGTTGGTTCCCTGGGTTATATACTCTGAGACCGAGATTTGTGTGCAGAAAGGAGTTTATGGGGAATGCTCCAGGGACAGCACTGTAAGCATTCAGTGTTGGGAAGCAGCATTGGGCAGAAGGACATATCGACTAGTCTTATAGGGAGCTCTAGAGCTGGGATGGCCCTACAGCAGCCAGGCCGACAGGCGTTTGAACTTTTGCATCAACCAGTCACTGGATGCAGGCTGTCCCTAAGGACAAAGTGAACTCTGGCTAGGCTGCTCCCCTCTGCAGAGGGCAACTGAAAGTGAGGGACTTCAATCCCACAGCAACCAACACTCCCAACAAGTGCAGAGATGAGCGAATTAACACCACGGTCCTGGAGGGAAGTCTCCACGACGCACCACAGCACTACCTGTGCCAATTGTTTTCGCAGTAGGCAGCATGATGAGATTGTTAAGAACATGTTGGGTCAGAGCGCCTGCATAAATCCTGTCTCCACCGTTTGCCAGTAGTATGACTGTGCCTGCGTTCCCTTGTCTGTAAAATTAAGGTAATAATGATTTCTACTTCCTAGGGTGGCTCAGAAGATTAGATGAGTTGGTATATGTAAAATGCTTAGAAAAGCACCTGGCATACCATGGTAAGCATCAAATAAATGTTAGTTAGGATACCAATTTTCTCTTTCTGCTCTCAGAACATCTCCTGTACATATTACTATTTCCATTTTAACAAACAAGCTTAGAAAACTCATTCAACCTTTCTTTCCCTTCTTTGCTTTGCAGCCCATGTGGTTTAGATGGGGCTGGCCCCACCCCTCAAGCTCTGGAAATGGGCACATGACTTGAGCCCGGCCAATCAGAGCAGTGCAGAGCCTGCTGCAGATTTTGAAACAAGCATCCACCTGAACTGAGACAAGAATTTCCTCCCCTAAGTGCTTTTGCCGGACTTTCATGAAAGCATGCTCTTTCTCCTGAAAATTCTAGCTCTAAGGATAATATAAAGATTCTGAATTTCTAGGAATCCTCTTTTCTAAATTTTGGAGAGAGCCAGCCTAAAAATGAAGCCAACCCAAAGCGAACAAAGCCAATATATGAGAGACAGTTTGTTAATGACTGTGTTTGAGTTCCTGAATCCTGGAATGCCTGAAACCAAAATTTGGGGTTTTGTAAAAACATGAATTAAGAAATTCCTTTTTTAAGTTGGGTTTTTCCACTGGAAATACTTGGTTAGGTCAGCACAGCTGAGCCAGCTAGAACTCAACTCTAAATTCTGTGGAAGTGAGCATAACCCTGGAGAGTTACCTGAGATCCCAATATAAAGAGAATGAGGCGTCAGTAAGCAATCAACAACCACAGCCCAGGAGAGCCCCGTCAAAAGGAACGATAATCCCTGATACGGATGTGATGAGAATGGCACTTCCCCTCTCTGCTGTCACAGGAAGAGAAACCTAAGGAAACATGATGACTAAATGTAATGTAAACGTGGTAGCCTAGATGAGATCCAGGAACAGAAAAAGGACATTATGCAGAAATTAACAAACTATGAATAAAATATGGAGTTTAGCTAATTTTTAAAAAGGGGGGCACAGGGGTGGGGGAGGGAATAACCTCTGCATTTACTACCAGTTAGTCTTTGCTCTGACAGCTGCGTGGCCTAGGAAGATGAGGGCAAAGCAGAACGGCCTCAGCTCTAGCAGCGGGAGCTGCTTCCATCTTCCTGGATTATACCTCTTCATCACAAGGCCTCTCCCACTTATTTAGTACAGCACGCTCTGTGCAAGGTACTGGGGCTCAAAGATGTGCAAGCTATGGGCCCACTCTCAAGGGATTTCCAGTCTGGGTAGCACCGGACAGAAAGGGTGGGTCTCTTGGCTCCAACAGTGGCTCTTAGACCCACCGCCTCCCCAGCAGATCTATCCTTGGGGCTTGGCTTGGATCTTTCCGTCCTTGGCGTGGAGGACCCCTTTACTTCAGACAGCTGGGTCATTAGAGGAGACAGGATGGAAGGGAGAAAAAGGAGTTGGTTCAGTTGGCTGGCTCTGAGAAATGACCATAGGCTCTTAAACCTATCCAGATCCACAATCCCTTTTCTGAAATCTTTGAGGCAGATATGCTTCAGAATTGAGAATTTTTCAGAATTTAGAAAGCAAATATAATGAATTACTAGGACCTCCAGTAGAATCTGGGGCCTTACCCCATAATCAAATGTATTAATATTTTATCAAATATTATCAAAACAAAACACAAATATTCACTCTAAGTGGGATAAATATAATGATCATAAATAATCTCATATGAATTCCAGACAGGTTTTGCCACCAATGAATTTTGGTGCCAAACTTATTTTAAAACTCTTGGTTTTCAGAGCTTTGTGAGTTAGAAATTTGGATAAGGGATTGTAAACCTGCTTAACCTTTCAGCTTCAACCCCAAGAGAAAATCAGTAGTACTCCCCCCATCCCTTTCCACTCTCCCTTGAGCTGTGTTTGGTTTATTTCCTAACCCTGCAGGAGACCACCTTTAATGTTCCTTTCAAACTTCTTTCAGCCATAGAACAATGACTGTATTTTGGAAGAAGCTGGCCTGAACCGGTTTCATTCCCTAACCTACTTCCCTTAGTTCTCCCCACCTCATCCACACAGAACTTACTCAGAAGTTCTTAAACTTGAGTGTGGATCACAATCACCTGGGGAACATATTATAACGAGTCCTACAGGCATAGTTTCTGATTCAGTAGGTCTGGGATCAAGCCTGAGAACTGCATTTCTGACAAGTTCGCAAGTGCATCGCTTAGACGGTGCTAGTCCTGAACCACACTTTAAGGACCCACTGCTTTACTTGACGGTGCTTTCTCATTCCACACTGAGGAGAAAAAAATCAATAAACACTCAAACCCATTTTTTATTTTCATGAAGACTATCTCCCAAATGACCCCAATGTGTATTTGATGACTCACAGCTGCCTGCCTGTCTGACACATAGACAGAAAGACAGCAGGATACTTGTGAAAAGCTTGCTTGCCATGGGATTTTGGATGGGATGTCACCCTGAAAAGCCCAAGCTAGGCTCTTTACTGGTATAGGAATCAAAACATCAATGCTAACGGGGATTAGGGAGGGGGGTTAGACTTTGATTCTAAAGAAAATTCCTGAATTGAAGTTTCTTTCCCAAACCACTGTATCATGTTGCTATGTGGAAAAAAAAAAAAAAAAAACTTTGCAAATGATCTTCAAAAGTCATTAAACATGCAAAATACTATTTTCCTTTTAACGTTCATAACTGTCAGCCAACATGTAAACTAGCAGACATAGATTCAATTCCTTGGGAATCAGGAGGTTGTACAAACTCTCGTGAGTTGATTTTCTTAATTTCTCTACTTATAGGCCACTTGCTAACTTCAAGATATCTCTTTTTCACACCCACACATATTTTTTTTCAATTCTCTTCTTCCCTCTTTATTTTCTAGATCTTATGCGCTAAGTCCAGAAAAAAAATCTCTCCTCTTCTTACTCTGCTTCAATTCTGAGGGGGAAAATGGCCAACTTTGAACAAACACAAGAAGGCCACCCATTTTTAGACCAACTTAGACACAAGAATCAGTGCCACCAACATCTCAATACAAAGATATTTTTCTTCTTCATGTTTCTCTAACACTACGTTTACTGAAACATCTTGATAACTAAAAATGTATTTCTACTGAATCTGGCATCTCCTTCATAGTTTTGACTACTCTAGCTGTATTCTTTTCACTTGCTTCAGCTACAAATTGCATTATTTAACCTACCTCATCGGTTTAATAGCTTTTGGAGGGTTGATCTGAAAACCTATTCGTGATTTATAATTTTTGTAATAAAGGGACATATGCATTTTTGCCTCAATAAATATCTACAAGCCAATCCATTTCTGGTTCAAGGACTAAATGAATTTCTGTAATCGCTTAAACATGGAACATGTATTTAACAAGAGAGACCCTTAATGACCATATCTTGGCCAACACACAGATTATCAAGTTGAACTGTGTGATTATTTACTTTGCAAAAAGATTCTTTGCTTTTCAAAAGAACTAACCAGTTTCCTTTACTTAGTCCCATGTTTGACCCACACACATTTTCATGCACACAGCTATTGCTAAAAGCAAATGTAAAAATGAAATAGAAATGAAGGGTAAGTATCATCACACTTATTTTAGGCCTGTAGACTCTGCCTCCTTAGATTGACTCCCAGTTCCTAAAAGAAAGGCTCAAAGCATGTACCTTTCCATGTGGATGTTAGATTGAACATTAGCAGACATGGCTACATGCCCTCACCATAGCTCAACAATAAGTAGCCAGGTGAAACCTAGGGCTAGGGATGTTTAGTGATGCCCTACGCATAGGGTCACCAACAGCAAGAATTAAAATGTCTAAAGAGCAAACTACAGTTGACCCTCCCTGAACATGCAAGGTTAGAGGCACCGACCCTCCACACAGCAGAAAACGTGAGTATAACTTATATGTGGCCCTCTGTATACTAAGTTCCTCTGTATCTATGGTACCACATCCACAGATTAAACCAACCTCGGGCCCTGCAGTATTATAGTATTTACGATAGAAAAACTCTGAGTAAAAGTGGACCTGCGCAGTTCAAACCAGTGTTCAAGGGTCAACCATATTTATTTCCAAGTATCTTTTCTGAAGCTCACCCTTAAAGGCAAGAGTTGTGTCTCAGAAAGCTCTGCCTCAGGGGAAACCATTCTAAAATTAAGGCCCATGCCTGTTCTATCGTTCAGCTAGGGTCCCTGACTCTACTCCTAATTCCAGTTTTAAGGATGGGGCCTATAAATGGATTTTTAACATTCTCTCTGTTTTATGCCTTAAATGCTCTTATATTTTCATATACCTTAACTATCCTTTAAAATATTCAGCCCTGCTTCTAGAAAAGGACCAGGTTGGTATTTGTCTCAAAGATACATGCCTCCCATTCTCAGGCTACCTGCCTCTGTGAAAATAAACGAAGAATCCCATAACTCACTCACTATCTGAGAAGACCACCGGCCAGCAGGGTGTACATCTTCCTCATCCAGATGCCACTGGGGTGAAATCATACCATCAATGAGAGACAGAATGCGTACTCACTGGTACCTACTATGCGGCCAGTGTTTGCTAGGCTAGTGGTATGAAGATAACCAACTTAGTCCCTACCCTCAAAGGACTCAGAGTCAATTAAAGGGATCCCTTCTTTAGGGTTAATTATTGTTCTTTCTCTGTAGCCCTCTTAATATGCAACTACCCATGGGTAAAATGAATAATATAACATGCTATGAATTTGTTCATCAGGTCTTTCCTCCCAATCCTAAAGTATCTGTGGGAGAAGACAACTTTTAAAGAAAACAATTCTCTCAAACCTCTGAAAATCAATACAATGACTCACATACCCAGTTTAAGAAAAACTCGAGTCTGTCACCTTAAAGACTCACTTTGCTGCAACCTGTGTCCTTTTATGACTGAGCCATTCCTCTGCCCTTCCTACCGTGAAGCACTAGATGGCACCAGAAAACTGCTGCATCAGAGTAACTGCACAAGCATCCTTGGCTTTCCATGTCTCCTTTCTCATCAAGGGGTCTCAGCATTTCACATATGGTGCCTCAAATTTGCCCTTGTAGGTATCATTTTCATCAGAGAGGAGCTAAAGAAACAAAAATAAATTGATATTCTAACAGAAGAAGCACCTACCATTATCATCGTCAACACTGATTCAATTGCTAGGGGCCAGCAATGTGGCTTCAAGGCAACTTCATGATTTTCCCAGCAACTCAGAGTTCTCATTTTCTTATATACTAATTAGATCCAGAATCTCGTCTACCTCCCTGAGAGGAATGTGTGAGAACAAAATGCCATAATGGATTTGAAAGGCTTTTGTGAACTGTGATGGGTTATTAATTGCCATTAGCACACATTTCCCCCTGAGATCAGAGCTTGTCTTGAGGCAACACAGGCTGTGAAGGGAAAAGCAGTTTCTCTGCAGAAGGCATGAGGTGCTTGTGCCTGGGTATGCAGTGTTTCCATTGAGCTTGGCCAACATACTCAACAGCATACAGCGAGGGAAGAGAAGTGTTATTCAGTATCTAGACACCAGGGATTTGTTCTCTCCACTCTCTGGTTAAAGTATCACCCCGACTCAATTCCAGTATCAGGCAGAAGCCTCGACACACTCATTCCCTGTCCTCTCAGCAAACTCCACGTGAAGCTGAGTTCTAAGCAAAATGTGAAGTAAGTGAAGTCTCTAAAGTTTTCCTCTTCATCCACAGACTGATTTAACTTATCCTTCACAGTTAATCCTGTACCATCACTTTTACCCAGGCTGTCCCTGTCAGGTTGGGAAATGAACAGAAAAAGGTATATATAGATTAACATGTTACCCCTAGAAACATCTATATTTTAAATGAGAATGGTAACCAAAAAGACAGTGTTTCATCCAAAGGAATAAATCTCTAATGGTTGAGTATGAGGCACTGTAGAGAGATTTTGTTATCTCTTTGCACCAAAAAAGTCATCTCTCATAGCTTTTAACAGAAGGCCCAGACAGCTTTTTCTCCTTCTGCTCCCCCACCCCAACTTTTTCTCTCTGGTCTATGCAACTGACCACCCTCTGAAATGCACCTACTGTGCTTTCCTTTCCTCTATGCCCCTCAGCAACCACACTTTTAAGTTTACAGGACCTTTCTTTCTGACCCTAAACTCAATGATGACGTTCTCCTCCCTCCCTATACATACATGCTTAACAAAAATCAAGCTAGCCACCATGTAAGTACCAGAATTATAGCTCTTTACACTAATTTATAATTGACAAAGTGTTCCCATCCAACAGGTAACGGGAGGAAAATGAGATGCAGTAAATTACCTGAGGTCACAGGACTAACTGGCAGCAGGATTCAGACCCAAATACAGACCCCTGGCTCCCAGCAACCCAAGGACTGTTCTGAAAACTACGGAAGAAGAACCTAAAGACCAGAATGACACTGCCATGGAAATGCCCTAAGGGCCCACACCTACACCTCCAGGCCCACAGACTTCCCATGGGGACCAAAGGCAAATCATACCTACAGCCAGCACTGGTACCCTCACTTTCACTGGGGCTGGGGGAAGGAGATGGAGGACAGAAGTACTGTACTATCTCAGGCCCCGAGATAGCCCCTGATTTAAGGGGACCTTAGATACTTCAGACGAATCCCACCCTGAGCAGAACAGGACCCAGAGTACCGTTTCCATATCCAGATTCAACCTTGAAAAACCATGAGATAGGGGAAGAAAGAAGAGCCCAAGAAAGCAAAAAATTGGGGCAGTAAAACCATGTTCTTGTTTCCAGATTTCTTAATCCTCCCTGAGGACAGCTCACGTAAAAGAGCATTCTAGGCTGTTGTGAAAGAAGGGGAACCACCACGTAATTTTTGGGTTTTCACTGAAATCCCCTACTATGATTTAACCATACACCCACCAACATCCTTTCCTCCCATTAGACCATCCCTACTAGGGCTTCTTCTTTGGCCCACAACAGAGCTGCCTTGCCGGTCCTGGGCCAGCACCTCCTGACACCACACGGTAAAGTCTTTATAAGAGCTGGCACTCCTTCCCCGCTGGGGAGAGCCCAAGACCTGGGAAGAGATTCTCTGCCCTAAACCAGGAAGGAAGCACCTTTCAGCCCTGAGTGCTTCACCATGGAGGAGGAGGTGGTAAAGGGGAACAGGAGAACTGGAAAGAGTTACTGAGAAGGGCCACCCATTTCTGAGAGTGCAGTCCTGTCAGTGGCCCCTCTTAAAACTCTTTTCCACATCCATGTGAAATGCTTTCATCCGAGAGCTGGGCAAGTGGCCCCAGCTCTCTAGGGCACCCCAGTGCCCACAGTACCCTCCCCAGTTATACTGCATACCTAGAGATAACTTCCACACAAGGCATCCAAAGGCAGAAAAAGAAGCAGGCCCGAAGCTTATTCAATTAAGATCATATCCAGAAGCCTTGTCAGCACAAAGGTGAGCTTGTGGTCGCTGCTGCCCTGGGACAACCGTGCTTTAGCGGTTTCTTTCTGCACGGCCTACCGCTGCCTTGGCAGAACCTTGCTTCCAAAGGCCCGTATAGACACCGGATAGACATATATATACCCGTGTACACCAGTATACATATATTTATATACATTTCTGTGTATATATGCACATATATACTTACAGCGTCAGCTCTCGGTATCCTCTGGGGACTGGCTCCAGGACACACACGAATACGAACTCGTGGACGCACAAGTTCCTTACATAAAATGACCGTGGACGCACAAGTCCCTTACATAAAATGACCGTACCGTCTCCTGGTTCCACCCCCGCGGGTTCCGCCCCCGCGGGTTCCGCCTCCCACTGATCCGAAATTGACGCGTAATCCTTCAAGTGTGTGGCTAAATGGGACTACAAAGGAAAAGAAAAATAACAATACACTATACTTCTGTAAAACTTTCTACCTTTATCCAAAACTTTTACACCTATTACGGTATTGTTTCATTCCTAACTCATGAGGTAGATTGGACAGATGTTATTAGGAGCCGTATTTCACAGATAAAGAGATTAAACTTCAAATACAGTATGTTGGTTTGAGTCATAACTAGAATCCAGGTTGAATGACATCCATGTTGTCCTGCACCAAACAGATATTTCTTAGTAACTGTACAATTAAATATGGTGCAGTTTGAGATATCAAATTCCATGTTTTATTGATATAAACCCATTTTAAGAATTATTGTTGCTGATAATACCCCCTGCAGATCACTTTTTATCTCTATAATTAAAATTGGAGTAGAAGTGAGCAAAAATTATTTAGATACTACCTATCCTAAAAGAGCCATTTGATCTATTAGTCTCAACCCTACCTGCATATTAGGAATCAACTAAGGATCTTTTTAAAAATATCAGTGCCTGGGCTTCACAACCCTGAGCATTTGAAGTAGACTATCTGGCGATGGACAGAGCAAAGCAATTTTTTAAAGCTCCTTGTTGGATGTTAATATGCAACCACAAACTTAGTTGGCACGGGAGTATACAATGTCAACCAATGCCAGATCATTTTGTACATTGTGTGCATGTACGTGTCCCAGGTCTATAATCCAAATGTCCCCAAGTTTACCGGCTATTCAGGGGTCACCCTTTTCATCAATACTCAAATAAAATGACTAGAGCTACCATCTAACATATGCTGAGAAATCCAATCATCTCCCTGATATTTTTAAGGAGTCTAGGAACCATGTTCTCTTGGTTCATATCACTCCAACTTCCTGCTGTTGCTGGTTTCTCAGTCCTACTTACCATCTTGCTTTCTGCAAATGCTGACCTTTTTCCTCATTCTATCCCCTCACCTTTGGCCACCACCTTCCTACCTCCTTTCAACACCCAAAGCAACTGTATCATTACTACTTCATGGAACAAGCCTTTACTAAAAGCTTAGGTTTAATAGAAGAACACCACCAATCCTAAAGAAAAACTTATCACCGGGTATTAGGCATTACTCTTCTTGAAGCTTCTCCATCCTGTCACAGGGGATTCCTGCTGGCTGTTTTTTTTCCCTTAGCCAACAACAACTATTATTCAACCATATTCAACCAGACTTTTCTATCATCCTTTGTCTTCTCTCAGTCACAGGGGTCCTCACCATTTTTCTACCAAGCTACCAACCAAGCAAGCTCACATTCACTTAATTTTTTTTTTTATTTTAACCGAAATGATCCATCCAGTATTTTCCTAAACAAAAAATTCATTACCTTTAACACCTGGCAGAAGCTTTGAAGTTACTGTTTTTCTTTGATTTGTCACAGACTGAGTTTGTAGACTGTGATCCCTTCCCTCACCACTTTCTTATGTATATATTTATGTATGTAATTTATATAGGTGTGTGTGTGTATATATATATGCATATATATACACATATATATGGGTATATATATGCATATATGTGTATGTGTGTATATATGTATATGAGTATATATGTGTGTATGTATATGCATATATACGTATATATAGGTATATATATGCATATATATGTATGTATATGTATATGTATATGTATATATGTGTGTGTGTGTATATATATATGTGGCAGGCAATCATTGGCTGTCAGGTGGAAGACTGGTTAGAACCTTAGGAAACAAGGGACATAACAGGCAAGTTTTGGAGAGTCCATAGGAAGAGACAACTCCAAAACATGTGGAGACATCTGAGAGAATTAGGCAATTTCAAGGAGCAGCCAGAAAAGGCTAATTGGTGGGCCAAATGTGAAGTGCTTGAGCGCTGAACCATTAGAGAATGTCCCAAGGCCAATTTCATTTAAGGCAACCTAAGATCTTTCCTCAAGCAATCAAAAATATTTACCAGGAGGGGATCTACGCTCCCAGGGAAGCTGTGCAGTGCCAGACACTGAGCTGGGTAGTTTTATCACAAGCCTTCAAGATAGGGTATGATGGAATTCTCTGGCCAAGATGCCTTCCAGACATCCCATCTATCTCCAAATTACAAAATCGTCCTAATCGGGTTTTTGGTAACGAAGGAAGGCAGCCTCCTACTCATGACCTTCAGGGTATTAACTAGCAAACCTGGCAATTCTGGACTGTATGCAGGAGTATCTATTGCACTGCTTGGCAGAGTGCATAACCAAATCAGGACGATTTCAGAAACAGGGTATCTTGCCATGAGGGATGACCTAGAATTGGGGAACTACAAGAGAACTAAGTAAGTCATCTACTTCACCTCTTCATGACATAAAGGAACTGGGGTCTTTTGGACGCTCTTGGATTCTTAGTTGCAGAGTTGAGGCAACTTGTCTCCCGGTTTCCTGTTGTGGGATGTTTTGTGAACACACAAGCTGTCATAAAGTGTACCTTTAATTAATCTTTATTCTCCGCAATAGTAGAAGAAGCCTTAAGATGTGAAATGAACTATATTTCAATAACAAAATCATGATGGAAAAGTATGTTTCCTGACACAAGTGCCGTTTCGTTTCTGGCTACACTGCCATCTTCTTCTCTCTTTCTCCCTGATACCATATCTGTCTACCCACCCACCCCCTACCCAATATATATCGCAATGCCTGAAAACTGAGCCTCTCTTCTGACAACTGCCCATGAAAACCGCCTAGAAAAAGGCAATGATTCAGTCTGACCCCAGGATGAATTAATAACAAAACACAGAGCCCTGAACAAAACATGGCCTTAGTTTTGTTGACTTAAGAGATTTTATCCCAGCATATTTTCTAAACCTTATCACCTCTAGATCTGCTACTTGCTCTGCTAAAAATGTGAAAAAAGGTAAATCAGTGCCAACCTTACCTATTAAACCATAAACATAAATTTTCCAGCATTTTTTTTTTTTTTTTTTTGCGATATGCGGGCTTCTCACCGTTGTGGCCTCTCCCGCTGCGGAGCACAGGCTCCGGATGCGCAGGCTCAGCGGCCATGGCTCACGGGCCCAGCTGCTCCGCGGCATGTGGGATCTTCCCGGACCGGGGCTCGAACCCGCGTCTCCTGCATCGGCAGGCGGACTTTCAACCACTGTGCCACCAGGGAAGCCCATAATTTCCAGCATTTTGATAAAATACCAGGCAATCCCCCAAGGAAGTTTATCTCAAACACACACGCACACGCACACGCACACACACAAAAGTATAAACTTTCCAAGCTGGGCACAGTGAAAAATGACAGTGAATTGAGTGGGAGTCAGGAGGCCTAGATATAGTGTCAGCTCTTTTGCTGACTGACATAAGACACCATCCCAGTAGGCCTTGCTTACCTTACCTGAGATCAAGAACCAGACTAAGAATCCCTAAAGTTCCTCCATCCACAAGTTTCTTTGACTCCATATAATCATACAGGTATCCTCTGTGATATCCTGAGTGATGTGACTTAGGTTGGGTCATCAAAAAGGATGGACATGCCTCCCTGGGTTACCCTGGCAAAGCATATTAAGAAGCTGAATGTTGATAAGAAAAATTAATGTTGAAAATTAGGGTCACCCTACTTGCCCAGGAACCTGCTTTACTTGGAAGGAAAACCTCAGAAGCTCAGTGGCCGTGGGTCATTATTGAGGCTGTGGGATTCTTTCCTCACAAACCAAGTGTTGCCTTGCCCAGCACATCAGGGGCCTCTTCTAATACTGGCTCAGAGGGCACGAACCCCCTACACTCTGTTTTCCTTAAAATTTTCTTTATAAACATTTGACTACATCCCACCTCTGCTTATCTTAAATGAATGGACCAGGTATGGCTCCTCTTGGTCCACAGCCAGAAAAATAAGGAGACAAACAATTCATGGCTACTTTATGTCTTTCTGAGCAAGGAAGAAGCAGCAGAAGAGAAGACTCAAATAGGAAGACGGCATTGGAAATAATGGAAGAACCAAAGGGGGAAAAAATGTACTCGTAACTTTTGGCTATAACTAAGTCAGGAATAGGCAGTCAATTGGGAAGGAACCAAGCAGTGGCCTCTCTACTATTTATATGTCAGATTAATTATGGAAGCTGATGGGCAAGTTGTATGATTTGCCTAACAGAGTACACATGTCTCAAGTGCATGCATTCAAGAGGCCCTAATACTCAACACATAATTTGGTGCATGGCACTCTGGCAGCCTTCCAACATGCCTCAACTTCAGATACAAAAAAAGGTTGAAATCAGTGAGGCCTTAAAGAAGTGACCACATCACTGATAGTAGAATATTTAGGATGCGTTCTTGCTACAACAAAGCTCAAAGGTGGCAGAGGAGGTGGAAGTTCTGTGGTGCTTTTCCCTTTCTCCCTTTCATCTCAGAACTTGAGCATACAGAGTGTTGTGGACGGAATGTTTGTGTCCCCCGCCCCGCAAATTTATATGTTGAAGCCACGACTCCCAATGTGATGTTATTGGGAGGTGGGGTATTCGGGAGATACTTAGGTTTAGATGAGGGCACGAGGATGGGGCTCCCATGATGGGATTAATGTCCTTATAAGAAAGGGAAAAGAGATTAGCACTCTCTCAAAGAGGTCATGTGGGGCTTCCCTGGTGGCGCAGTGGTTGGGGGTCCGCCTGCCGAGGCAGGGGACGCGGGTTCGTGCCCCGGTCCGGGAGGATCCTGTGTGCCGCGGAGAGGCTGGGCCCGTGAGCCATGGCCGCTGGGCCTGCGCGTCCGGAGCCTGTGCTCCGCAACGGGAGGGGCCGCAGCAGTGAGAGGCCCGCATACCGCAAAAAAAAAAAAAAGAGGTCACGTGAGTGACAGCAGCTTACAAGCCAAGAGAAGAGGCCTCAGAATGAAACTTACTTTGCCAGGACCTTGATCTTGGACTTCCCGGCCTCCAGAACTATGAGAAATACATTTCTATTGTTTGAACCCCCCAGTCTGTGGTATTTTTTTATGGGAGCCCAAGCTGACAAATACACCGAGACCCAGAAGTCACAGTCCTTCAGTTAAATCCTTTACCAAGGCTTTGGTGCGTGACATAGAGCACGGGATGTCTTGAAGCCTGAGCTTAATCAACACCACAAATCAGGTCAAATAAATCCCAAGAGTTGCAGGTTACTGAGTAGAGTTTTCCAGATAAACAGGCCTCTGCTGCCTCCTCATTCCTCTGTCTAATTTCCAATGTAGAGTTTCCTTCACAGACCATGAGGCAGACCTGGATTCCTCTGACGAATCTGACCATTTGGCTTTTCTGTAGCATGCCATTCAGCACTGAGTTACACACCATCATGGACTTTTCATGTTTTTGTTTTGTGCCTTAAATGTCTCTTCTCCCTGAAGATCAATTTTAAGCACCTAAAGTGCAGAGACCACATCTCATTTGGTTTCAGCCTCCACAAAGTCCAGCACGATACTTAGTATGTAATAGGGAATCAGTGTGTCTTGGATTTATTGGTCAAATAAAGAGTAACAATTTTTGTAGTCAGGCAAAGAGCAATAATTTGCTACAAGCCTCACCTGTGTCAAGAAAAGCCCTGCCGGGGCTTCCCTGGTGGCGCAGTGGTTAAGAATCCACCTGCCAATGCAGGTTCGAGCCCTGGTCCGGGAAGATCCCACATGCCCCAGAACAACCAAGCCCGTGCGCCACAACTACTGAGCCTGTGCTCTAGAGCCCGCGAGCCACAACTACTGAGCCCACGTGCCACAACTACTGAAGCCCACGCGCCTGGAGCTCATGCTCCTCAACAAGAGAAGCCAAAGCAATGAGAAGCCCATGCACCACAACGAAGAGTAGTGCCCGCTCACCACAAGTAGAGAAAGCCCACGTGCAGCAACGAAGACCCAATGCAGCCAGAAATTAAATAAATAAATAAATTTATAACAACAGCAAAAGAAAAGACCTGCCATTTTTACAGACAAGATAAAGAGCTTTGCTCTTACTCAGCATCACACCTAATAGCAATAGTTCTTCATATTTGCCTGGCACTTCATAGCATGCAAAGTGCCTTCAGAATGATTGATTCCTACAGGTTTCTTCCCACCAAACTGGCAAACATGATCCTCATATCAGAGCCCCTCCTGTCAGGGTGAATGGAATTGTAAAAGTCCACCTCATTAAATACCACCTATCTCTCTCCAATCCCCTCAACCAAATCTAGCAATATTTCCATGATTAGAGTAAAAGCGTGAGGCTTTAAACGTTCTATTTACTCACAGATAGGAGTCATGAGAGAAATTCTCTCTACGTGACCTGGACAAGGAAAATAATTTAAAAAGCAGACATAATCAGCTTCCTCACATTCAAAACTCCCTCTTGATTGAGGGCTGGCTGGAGCCCTTTGTCCCTAGGAAGGTAGAAGAAGCAGAATCTACCCTGCCCTGTATCCCTACACATGAGTGAAAGGTTCTTGGAGACAGGTAAATGGTTTACCTATTTCTTTTATGAACAATAGAACCAGACAGCCTTTAGGGGAAAAATAAATCATAAAAGGGTAACATTGTAGTTTTAGCCAGAGGGGTGTATGCAAAAGAGGAAAGACTTGCCAAAATTCCTTTGTCCAACGTTACAAATAAATCTCCAATTTGTTACCCCCAACGAGTGCTTTCACTAAGCAGGCCACCCCCAAATTGGAGATTCAGGATCAGCATTTTTTTTTAAAACTAAACAAATAGAACAGATCACTTCAACAGAAAACAGAGCATCTCGCAGTCAGAATGTAAGAATCGCTTCATAAAACTTTTGAAATTTTATATGTAAAACTGTACTGGATCTTGTCAAATATATTTCTTACTACAGTGCTGAACAAAAAAAAGTTTGAAAGTTTTGCCCTAGCTGTAGTGAGGTTGCTGGTGGAGTAGTACCGTTTGCCCTCTCTTTTTTCCTGGTATTAGCCCAATAAAAGAACAGTATTGTTTGTTTTCTGATAGAGCAGCACTTGCCCTGGGAGCAGCCCCGGCAGGGTGGTGTAAGCCCTGGATTCTGGCCTATGAATCATGGCTGCATCATTGCCCAGTAGATAGGCCTTAGGCAAGTTACTTCACCTCTCAGAGTCTTTCTTCATCATTCTATAGGGATACCTGCTATTTCCTTCAAGAGTCTCAAAAAGTAATGAATATATTGCCTACAAAGTACCTAGCAAAGTGCCTACAAAGTACCTACAAAGATACTCAATAAATGTGACTTCCTGCCCTGTCCACACTTCCCACCCCACACCACCCCTTCTGTAGTGCTGTAGGGACTCTGGCCTCTGCATTTTCCCACTTTTCTTAGGTGGGGCTCTGTTGACCCTGAAAAGCGCTACCAAACAATCCATCCACGTCATCTCCAGAAGCAGTCACTGACTCAAAATGAGCCGAACGCATAATTCACTCAAAGTGTTCGGAAACACATGTCTCAAAGAATATGTGAAACAAGGCCTCCAGAAGGACTGTTCTGTGTCTTGGCTTGCAGAGTAAAGGCCTAAGAGAAATGTTTTATTAGATGAATGGTTTCATTGCCTTCAGGGGCTCTGAAAAACGTCAGTTTCATATTCTAAGCAATAAAAACGACTTCTGTATCTCCTCCAACTGACTCCACATTCCTCGTAATCAGGTGGTTTCCACAGCACCCAGGAAGGACTCTCAATAAATATTAACTAGGGAAGAACAGACCAGGAAAAACTCTACTCTTCTCCTTTTCTGGCTGAGCCATTTAACGGAAGGTCAGAGGCCTCATCTGTTCCTATGGAAACACCCCAGTGAGAATCCAACCCGATTTAGCCTGATTCCAACACTCAGTGAGGTGTTAACTTTTCCTAACTATGAAAGATTAACTGTCCCAAATTCCAATACCTTGAGGGAAGCAAGTTAATCATAGATGGCCTCCTGCTGTGTCACCCATCCCAACAGAGTTTTCGTAGCTGTATTTCCTCTCAGAACCTTGTAGCTCCTCCTCAGCAAGAATACTGTCTGTTCTCACCGTTGCTGGCTTTCCCTGGCTCTCTCTCCCCATGTCAGTTCTTTCCTGAAACCTTCCCCAGGTCTCTTGTCAGAATACTTCTACTTGTCTTTGCATTGCTTGCTAGTTTGTTTATACCTTCCCCAGATCCCTTACTACATTGGGATGTGTGTTACAATGACTTGAAAAGATGCCCATCCTCCCCCACAGACAGTGAGCACATTCAGAACGTGGACTGTGTCTCAACTGTTATCACCCCTCCCCTGAGCTCCATTCGTAACACAGTGCCTGACCCATCACGCACATTCATCGCAGGCAGTTGAACTGGCTTGACCAGAGTTCTCTGGGCGGCTTCAGTTGCTCATTTGTGCCTAAAACCAAGTCCTGGGGACTTCTTTCTTCTCCATAATATCAGGAGAGAACATTTTAAGACAGGAAAGAAACAGAAGGGCCAGAGAAAAAAGGAAGCTAGAGACAAAACCAAAAAAACTTCCTTCTTTAACATTCATAGCTGTACTTCACAGCTCTGTCTGCCACATCTGCCCATTTGCCCATTCACCACCTCCTCAGCTATGCTTGAGACTGGTTTTACCTGAAAATCAGCTCACTCAACTGGAGCTTTCAAAGGCTTCCTGGATTGCTAATGAGAATGACACTGCATTTCAATTTAGGGTCCTTTTTACCATAATCTCAAAGCATTTTCTAGCTAAAGAACCAAACTTGATTAAATCACACGTTCAGTTTGCCTCCCAGCCACATTCCCAACATTCAGGCCTTTGGAGGCAGGCTAAGCTGAGACCCTGAAGAAGGAGAGGGTGTCTTGCAAAATTGTGACTGCCCACTCAGCTCTCTCCATGCATCTACCCTTCCTCTGGTCACTCACAGGCTGGCCTTGCAGCTGCTACTGTCACCAATGTAATGCATGATGTTGCCCGGGAAGCAGTGCTTTTTGCAGCGGCTGGAACAATGTTTCTGACATATGTTCCCATGGCCAGAACAATGACAAGGCTCCTTTCAACTCGCTTTCTTCCCTTGCAGGTTTGGAGAATGCTCTTTGTGAGGCCTGGCTGAGTCACAGATGGACACAGGGCTCAGGACTGCCCCCCTCCCGTCCCTCCCCACCAGGATGCCTAAGGCATTTGCATACGGTGAATCCTCCTGCCAGGCTCTTTACAAAAGCAAAAGAAAGGCATTGTTTTCCTTTCAGGGCCAGGTGGCTTTGACTAGTAGTTTGTTCCATTAACAAGAGCAGCCTGAGGAGATTAGACAGAAAGGTCAGTTTCCCCCCACAATGATTTCACCCAGTGCTTATTTGAAGAGGCTCAGTAGCCCAGGGGCTCTGTGGCTACATCTGATTTCAATCTGGCCCGCACTCTGCACTTCTCAAAGGAGGTAGGAACCGAGGCTTTAAACTAGTTATAGACGTTTGCAGAGATCCCACCCTGGCTTGCGCAACTAGGATAGTATCTGGAGATTGTCACCTCTATTAGGGTTAATATATCTGGGAAAATACACAATACAGCCCAGACCCCCACATACACGTCCTCAAAGACCAAGGCACAGGGACATGTTTATTCATAAACATGTCCTTCCCCTTCCTCTCTTCTCCATCCCGTTGTTGCTAAGCTCTATGCGGCTGGTTGTATTAAGTTTGTTGCTTTTCTTCTGGCCTCTCCCTGAACCTCCTTCCACAAAGCTGTCAGAATAATTTTTCTGACGTTCAAGTCCAATTCCATCACTCCCTTGCTCAAAATTCTTCAGCAAGGCCCATTTGTCTTGGAGATAAAAGCTGACTGCTTCAGGTGGCTTCGGGATTTGGTTCTTCCCTACTTGTTCATCCACCTTTATATCCCAACTTCTACCTAGACTCCAGTGACTCTAAATGGTTTTGGGCTCAGCATCCCTGCTAGGCTCTTACATACCTCCAAAGGTGCTCTTTTCCCTAGAATGCATCTGCTCTCTGGTTTGTTCCCAGTGCTCAAGACCGCCAACTATTCCATTAACTTACCTAATTTCATTCTGCTCCCCGTGACCAAACGAGGACACGTTAGTCCATCCTTACCTATGTTGTTTCCTTAATCGGTCAAGGTTAGCAGAAGTTTGAGAAGTTCACTTTGCCCACGCCACCATCCCCAAACAAGAAAACCTTAAGGGATATCCCACAGGGTGGAATCTAAGAGTGAAGACGCCCAGGTGGCAGACGGAACAGAGGCAAAGAGGAACTGAGTGCTTGGTAACTTTGAGTGACTGAGTAAAGCCTGTCTGGAGCCTACTTCACATCTGGACTTTTCAAGTTCATCAGCCAGTGAATTCCCTGTATTGTTTAAGTCTGTTTGAAGGCTGTTCCATTACAATGCAGAGAACCTTATCTGATACAGCAGAAATGAAGAGTATTATCTTTGAAAGAAGCAGCTTTCCTTAGAATAAATGATAAAATAATATTAAACCAAGGGAGCTCAGCAAATGCAGCATTGAATAAAGAAGCTTGAATTCTGGACTTCCCTGGTGGTTCAGTTAAGACTCCACGCTCCCAACGCAGGGGGCAGGGGTTTGATCCCTGGTCTGAGAACTAAGATCCAGCATGCCCCACGGTGCAGCCAAAAAAAAAAGCTTGAATTCTAAATAAAAATTTGCCCACAACTTCTAGGGGCCCTGATTTCTTATACTTTATTCTTCTATCTATAAATTGAGTATTCCTACCAACTCCTTCCTTATTTTATAACACAGTTGATAGTAATGAAGCCTTGGAAGATGTTTTAGTCTGTTCTGGCTGCTATAACAAAATACCATAGATTGGGTGACTTATAAACAACAGAAATTTATTTCTCAACATTCCTCAGGGTGGAGGTCCTAGATCAGGGTGCCAACATGGTAGGGTTCTGGTGAAAGCTCTCTTCCATGTTGCAGACTGCCAATTTCTAGCTGTGACCTCACACGGTAGGGAGGGGATTAGTCTAACTCTCTGAGGTCCCTTTTATAAGGGCACTAATCCCATTCATGAGGGCTCCACCCTCATGACCTAATCACTTTCCAAAGGCCCCATGTCCAAATACCTTCACCTTGGGCATTAGGTTTCCAGTATATGAATTTCAATACATGAATTCAGACCACAGTGAAAGAGTTCTTCTGTTCCTTTGTATATGCATTTAGTCATTTAAAAAAAAGACAAATAAAACTTTTAATGAGTACTTACTATTTGCTTGGTGGTAGGTATTATATACGTAGAAAAACCTGAGACATCCTCTAGGCTAGGGTTTGGCAAACTCCAGCTCACAGGCCAAATCTGGCCCCGCTTGCTGTTTTTGTAAATAAAGTTTTATTGGAACACAGCTGCACCTATACGTTTACATAATGTCTGTGGCTACTTTCACACTGCAACAGCAGAGTCGAGAAGTTGCCACAGAGAACATAGACCTGCAAAGCCTAAAATATTTACTATCTGGCTCTTGATAGAAAAAGTTTGCCAACCTCTGCTCCAGGCTATTCACCACTGCTAAAACTTCTGGTTACAATAAACCTCCCTTTTCTGAAGAGCCATAGTGAAGTATACTCCACCAACTTTTGTGTAACACAGTCCCGAATATCAAATTACACTCCTCCCAAAAAAAGCATGGGGAGAAAGAAAAAAAATGTTTTTAAACATACATTCAATTGAATGCATTTTGAGTTTCCAGAATTAATTGGTACCGCAAATGAGATGCAGACCCCATGAATCATCATTAGGATCCTCCTTGAGAGATGGGCAAAAACCACCCCAGCTGGTGTCAATGAAAAACCAAGTGTAGACAATATGACTCATTAACAAAGAAGAGAGGTTTGTTTGTTTCTCCTCCATCCTTTCCCCTGGTGTAGTTTACTTCTCAGAACAATGATTTGATTTCAAGAAACTAGCCCAAGTGTAGATAAGAAAAGTAAACCCCAGTCCATTTCTGAGTATGAATGCAAAAGCTGGAATCTAGAAATTAGGCCCCTGGTTTAATTTTTTCTATATTGGTCTATGGTGACCCACAGGTAAGCTTCTAGCCTAAATATCCCCCTTTTCATTATGCAATAGGGGCTTTTTCCAAGCTCTTTTCAGATGCTAGAGGGATTAACCCCATAAGCACTAACATTGTTATACAGTGGAATAGAAATAGCACAGACTATTGAATCCAACAGATACCTGTGTGAATTTGTTTTGGCACTTATAATGTATGCAGTATAGAAGGAATATATTCTTCTATTCCTCTTCTCTGAACCGTGATTGCCTCAACAGTATGCAGACACTAACTCGTAGAACTGTTAGAGAACACGTGTGTGGTCACACGTGAAAGTATCTAACACAGTTGCAGGCACAGAGCTGTTTTCCAATAAATGTGGCTTTCTTTCCTCTTCCTTTCAACCTTCTATACCTCAGAGAATAAAAAGCATACCCTAATCTGAACAACAGAATCACAACCTCCTATTATTTTGAGTCTTTCCTGTGTTAAAGGAAACACAGAAGTTAAAAGTTGAGAGATATAAAGAGATTTAATTTAAATAAATAAATAAAGATTTAATTGTATTCTGGGATTTTCTCCCCCTAACCCAACCATTACCTCCTCTCCCAACCCCAAGATTAAACATGAGAATAGGTTCCTATTTCTAAATGAACAGAATGCTGCAGGCATCAATCAGTAGTAACCACTAATGGAAACTTGGCCACCAGCACCCACTCCAAGGCTGACACATTTGGATCTAATTGGCAGTCTGCTTTAGAGCAGCCAAAGAATATAGTGTCATACACATCACAGATCAAAGTAGAGGCAAACTTGCTAGTGGCCACGGGGCTTTGATTGCCAAACTTAGGTAGGCAGATCTGTGGGTTTTGTTTAGGGACAGGTAAACGCTCACTAGCTTATTTAGAGAAAACCTCTAGAAGACCCTGATTTAGCTAGTTTGGACCCAAAACATGAAGGTACAAGAAAAAGCATTCAGAGTAGCTGGCCACTTGGGTGGTCAGAAGGAGAGACCAGCTTATGTTCATGCTGCCACCACGTACATTGGAAATTACTTAATATTCTCTTCTGGGCTTCCATGTAATGAGTGACTCAGGCTTTTCAGTAAGAAATATGCCTCAGTCTCAAGCTCAGAAATGTCAACTATACATAAAAACACTCAAATCCATTATTAGTAGGAGAAAACAAAATTTCTCCTTTTACTAAAAACCAACAAAAAGAATGCTTTTTTCTAATTCCAGCATTATGCAGAAATACCTATCCACCAGAATTTAAATGATAAATGCTCCTATTGAATACTGTTAATCTTTTTAGTGTCATAGCCTCCTAAAAATTATGGAAACCTCTTTCCAGAAAATATATATGCAACACAATTTTACACACAATTTCAGTACTGACAGACTTCCTGAGGACATCCTAGGGACCCTCTTGGGCTCTATCTATACTTCCTAGATAAAAGATTACTGTATTAAATCTATTAAACAGAAGAACAAAACCATTTGCCAAATGATAGTTTACCACTATAGGTCTGTCATTACTTCTAATTTATGACAGTCATAGCCAATTTACCATTGGACCTCCAGCTCACCAATCAAAAATTACTGCCTATCTAATATCATCCACTGTGAGAACCCCTAGGAATATCTGATCATTTAATTCATTCATCTAAATATGAACAGACTACTAAGAAACATCAAACATTTGAGAGAAGTCTGCAGCACAAAAGAAGTAAACCATGGCAAACTTTTTTAAAAGTACAGTTCTGACTAGTATCCTTAGAGAGATTAGAATAGATATTACACCTACAACAGGATGTTCTGCAAAAGGAGAATACGAACATTAAAAATAATTACTGGAGATTAAAAATATGATTGCTAAGATACACAATAAAATAGAACGGTTGAAAGGTACCAGTAAAGGAAGTCTCCCATAAAGGAGAACAAAAAGATGGAAAACATGAGAGGGAAGGTGAAACATGCAGGACTAAAACAGAGGATTTAATATATAATAGGAGTTTAATAAGAGAAAATGGAGGCAAAGAAATAATAGAAGGAAATTTCCTAGGGCTTAAGAAGAAAACATGTGTTCACATTGAAAAGATTTACCAACTAAGAAGAAGGAGGAAGGAAAAGGACTCATAACTCTAAACATTACTGTGAAAGTTAAGAACAGCGAAAGATAAATCCCCTACAGGCTAACTAAGATATGGAATTAATATCTTTAGAATTCTGAGGGAAAAGCATTTGCAATCTAAAATTCAATACTCAGCCAAACTCTCTACTGTGAGGGAAGACTAAAAAAATTTCAGACGAGGAAGGACTAAGAAAGTTTGCCTCCCACGCACTTTAGTTGAAGATTTCCTCCAGCAAAACAAGGGGATTAACCAAGAAAAAGAAGACAAGAGACCCAGGAAATAGTAGATCAGAACCAGGAATAAGAAAAGATGTCTCAGCATGACAGCTATGGAGCTGGCCTAAAAGTACACGTTGAGGCAGGAAGAAGTGGTGATCTGGGAGGGAAGTCACTGAGGGAAGAGTACACACCATAGAACAGACAGGATTTGAGAAGAGGAAGTACCTGAATATACGATAAAATTCACAAGTGCAATAAAAAAAACATATAAAATATACTCACGGAAAAGCAGAAAGTTATATAACAAAGTCATGTACCAATAGAAAGGAAATTAACCAGTTAGAACAGTACCTTGATGGATTCTGTAGCAAAGAACAGAGTAAGTCTCAAATAAAATACAGAATGATTAAGACTCTTAAAAGTGATAATGATCTAATGATAGATACATGTTTCTTTTTATCAATTAGAGAAAAAAAAAGGCAATCAGAAACTCCAGGATAAACAAAAACCAAACAAAAAAGATATGGAAAATGTAGCATTTTTAACAATTAGTGAAGTATAAGAAAGAACAATCCATTTGAGCATTCTCCTTTAAGTGGTTCTTTTATTAAGGAAATATAATCATACCACACAGCTTGACTCTAAAAGAAAACAAGTATTTATAAAAATGAAAATATTTACTAGGTTTCAATTTTTAGAATCAATCTCTTGAAAGTGTAACATAAAAGACAAAATAAAAAATAAATATCTGTCTTGAAATGTATTGATAACAATAAAAATAACAGTAACGACAAGTATTTAATGAGAATTTACTATGTATCAGATACTGAACTTAGAATCAGCCTCTATTCCTATTTTATAGGTAGAAAAAGTAAGGCATGGTGAGGTTGTATAACTTGCCCAAGGTCATGCAGATAGTAATGTGTGGGTCAAACCGCCAGATAGCCTGGCTTTAGAGGCAGAGGTCTTACCACTATACTATACTTTCTCCTTTGTTTTTACTAAAAACGTTAAAAGTACAACTGATAGATTTTACAAATTAAAATTGGGAGAGGGTGAGGAGAAAAGGAGGAAGGAGGGATTAAGGATGTTAATAGCCTTTTTTACAAAGTAGGGAGTCAAGATACAGTCTAGTGGATGGAAAGGGAAATGGAGGTTTTAATTCTTAAGCTTGGAAAGGTAACCAAGAAAGGAATTAAAAGTAATGATGTAACAATATTGGGAGGAGGTAGGAAGGATAGGAGGGAGTTTGTATAAGTGAGCTAAATCCTCATAACTAGTAGCAAGAAATCAATTCATATTGTGGTTATATTAAAAGGAACTTCCCAAACAAGAATTTGTGGTGTATACATACTATTTAGACTTACAGAGGCATCACTAGATGAACACAAAACCAAACTGATTAAAGGTTGCCTGGGGAGTGGACTAAAGATGGAAAGAAGAGGTCAGAGGCTCTGCTGTTATTACGCTATTATATTTTTAAATTTGATGTTAATATATGCTAACATGTATTAAAATATGAATTTTATTTTGACTTAAATAAAATAGTTTTAAAAACACATAAGCAAAAACCACCAGAAATACAAGGGAATTGATAAAAATGAGAGCATGGGGGGAGAGGGAAACGAATACCTTCCTCTCATGTAGATAAAGTAGACTAATAGCAAACAAAGATAAAATGGAATTGTATAGTAGTATTAATAAGCAAGATTTGATATTTATATATCAAACTTTGTACCCTTCAGAAGAAGATGGTGACATAGGAGGCTCCTGAACCTACTTCCTTTCACAGACACAGCAAATATACAACTACACACAGAGCAATTCCCTCTGAAAGAAATCTAGAAATGAGCGGATCAACTCCTACACACCAGGCAAACAAGAAAACACCCACACGGAAGTGGGTAGGAAAGGCTGAGATATATTCTCACCGTAAACCGCATCCCTGGCACAGTGACATACAATTGAGGAGGAATGCACAACTCCCAGCATCTCTCTGAGGAATCAGAGTTTGGAACAAACATCTAGCACACCTCAACTTTTAGGACTAGGACTTCCACCTGAAGGATGATCCCCAAAATACCCAGCTCTGAGAGCCAGTGAGGTTTGTGTCCACAAGACCCACAAGACTATAGCAAACAAAGAAATAGTTGTTTTGGCTTTTGTTTTTGGCCACGCCATGCGGCATGTGGAATCTTAGTTCCCCAACCACGGATTGGACCTGCACCCCCTGCATTGGAAGCACAGAGTCTTAACCACTGGACCACCAGGGAAGTCCCCAAAGAAATGGTTCTTAAGTGGCATTTATTAAAATAGTTTGGATGCTATCAAAGTTGTATTGAAAGGAAAAATCATAGCTTTAAATGCTTTTATAGCTAAACAAGAAAGAACGAAAATAAGCAAAGCATTTAACCCAAGAAGTAAATAAAGACAATTTAAAAATTAAGTAGAGAAAATATATGTAAAATAAATTAATGAATTAGAAAGCAAAATAAAATTAATAAATCCAATAACTCTTTGTTTGAAAAAACTAAGAAAACAGACAAATATCTGGCTATTAAGAAAAAGCAAAGAAAGAAAGAAAAAACCCCAAAAACAAACAAAAAGAAACAACTGAGAGGAAGCCAGATAAAAACATCATTCTGAGAATCAAAGATTGTTTTTAATTATAAAAGATTTCTTTATATCACTCAATTCTTCACCCTCTCAATACAACAAAACTATTAACAATTGATTTACATATACCAATGTCTATGGAAGAACTTAGGAAAACTGTCCAAGCATTCCTCCAAGTTTTACTCTTCCTTCCCGAACCTCAGTTGATCAGCACGCAAGAACTACGGGGGGATTGCTGAGCCTGCGCTCTAGAGCCTGCGAGCCACAACTACTGAGCTCACGTGCCACAACTACTGAAGCCCACGCGCCTAGAGCCGGTGCTCCACAACAAGAGAAGCCACCGCAATGAGAAGCCCGTGCACCGCAGGAAGAGTAGACCCCACTAGCTGCAACTAGAGAAAGGCCGTGCGCAGCAACGAAGACCCAATGCAGCCAAAAATAAATTTAAAAAATTATTAAAAAAAAAAAAGAACTATGGGGACTGGGGGTGGGTGGCGGAGGCTGAGCTCTCCTGCTATTCGTTATAGGGATGGCCATGTTGGTCTCTGATCATTATATGCAGCTGTTCCTTTTTTTCCTCCTGAAATAATGGGTATTGATTAACAAACCGCCAAACTGGCCAAATTTCAATGTTCTTCCCCTCTCCTCCCTGGCATCTGTGTTCAGCTGTAGTAAGCAGAGCTCCAACAGCTACTGTGTCCGATGTACAGAGAGCAAAAGGTTTCCATGGGCAAAGGGCAAAAGAATATTCTAATGAGAACGGGTTAATCATCCTTTGTAAAATAGAATCACTGAGCTAAGTGATATTGCTAAAAGCTTTAGTCCTTCACATACAATAAATACTAAAGTATATAACATAAGATTACATCAGCTTATCTTATTATCAGACAGAGTGGCAGCTAAGAAAGGGGAAAGACACACCTCACTGCACTTTCAAAGGGAATTCCTTTCCAAGTAAATGAAAACAACATGGTCAATTAACTTCCTCAAAGGACTTTCAGAACTCGGCTCCATTTCCGGTCTTTGTCAAGCTGGTTGTGTACTTTGTGTTCCCAGCTTTCCCTAAAAAAGGAGAAGGTAGTTTGGTTGAAAGCATTTCTTAAACCCTAATGAATTCATTAATGTAAGAAACTCTCCTGTGCTCTCTACTTTCTTATGAATTACTTAAAGTTACTACCTAAAACCAAGTAGAAACATATCCCCCATACAATTTTTCTATGTTTGGTCTGGCTCTTTCATCATGCCCTACGAGGAATTATTATTTATTCTCCGTTTTGTTCCAAAAACGATTTAAGGGAAAATCCTATGAGTAAGCCTCACATTAATAAAACCTTTTCTAAACTGGCTCTAGGTAAAAACTGATAGCAATTGTACGGAGGCTTTAAGATTCAATGTAGTGATGATGTTCAACTAAGAAAATTATATTGTAATACTTTTTAAAGCACTTATTCTGTAGGTGATATAACCACCAAAATGCTACTGATATATATATATATATATATATATATATATATATATATATATATATATATATATGAAACTACCATATATGTGTGTGTATAAACATCTTTCTCTTTTGCTTTTTTTCCTTTCTCTGGACCAGGTCTTCATTAAGTGATACCTCTAGACTAGTGCAGGGTCCCCCTAACTAGTCATGCCACTTCCAGCTTTCCCCCTTGCAATTCAACCAGCACAGTGCTGTCAGATTAACCTGCTAAAGTGTACCTTTGCACGTGTCACCCGTCAAGCTCAGAACTGTTACTCAGCTCCCCAATGTAATAAGAACCCACCAACTCCTGAGCCTGGCACCCAAGAGTCTCTTTTTCCTCCTCATTTTCTGGCTCTCCTCTGTTCTACAAGTGCTTTGTTTCGGCTTAATTAGGCTAGTTATCAATCCTCAAGCCACCTTGCTCTCATCATGCCCCCTCTCCGTAATGCCCTTGTCTCCTTCTTTGCAATCACAATCCTAACAACCTTTCAAAGCCCTGATCCAGTACCGTCCCTGTAAAGCTCTAACCAAAAAGTTTCAGCAATATCTATCCGCCTCCACCTGCTCCCAACACATAGCTCAGCCACTCACCTGTCATCTATCAGGCATGACCCGATACGGTTACTCATCTTCCTATAGCCCGATGTGTTCTTTCTCCTCAACCAGACTGAGTCACTTTAGGCAACTAATCGCCACACATTTGTTTGTACAAAGACGGAACTGAATACATGCTTCATAATGAGAATGGTAACCTAATAGACTTGCCTTCTTCAGTGTGTTCAACTACAGATGGGCCATGTCCTGGGGGAAACAAGGCAAAGGTGAAGCATCTTTAAGAAGTGAATTTTACTTAGGTAATTTACAATGTTATCTTTAAAATGAAATCAAAATAATATGGAGCAGATTATAATTTTAGATGAATGTTAAAGACAAAATTAAAAAATAAACAGGTGATGTCAAAAAGTTTCTAGTCCTCAGCGGTTCACTTTGGGCAATGCTTTCAGGTCATTCTCTTCCTTCCAAGGGTGAGTTCGTGTTCTTATATCAGTTGAGGATGTTTATGCGGAAACATTCGAGAAATACCCTGTAGATTATGAATGAGCAGTAAGGAAGGAATACAATCATTGCCCTTTTTTTCCCCATTTTTATTTTAAGATGCAATCAACACACATTTTTGTTTTCATTAAAGTGGGTAATAGAAATTAAACCTGAAGATTTGTTTAAGTCTTTATTTTACTTGCTTGGTTATGATATATTTGTGACATCAGATTTAAATATTAGAAATGAGTTTTAGTGTGACCATTCTTAAAATTAAATCTCAAACGTTTAAAAGTCAAAATTTTAAAGCATTTTTTGAATATTGATTTAGCTTTTGCTTTTTAGTTTACTGTTTTTGAAATCCAGAAGTAGTTTTGTGTTCTACTTTTGAAAATAAAATTTATTAAGTCTGAATAAAAATTTCTTTGTTCCTAAGTAGATGTGCCCATCCATCCACCTATCTATCTACTACACACACACACACACACACACACACACACACTATATAGATAGGTAAATATACTATCATATATACTATTCTATAACACATCCATTAACACATGTACATATGTGCCGTAAATTTAATTCAATTCACAGAACATGCCATGTGTATAGGAAACATAGAGATAAATTAATCAATACCAAGCAACTGAATGTTAAAAAGACTCCTCAGACTGACGCACTCAGAATAAATAGTCCACTGTGTGTTTAAAATAAGGATACTGAGGTTCTGATGTTTTTAATATAAGTACTAGAGGAAACACATCCCTGAAAATTCCCCAAACAACTTTTGTTGTAAGTCTTTTCAGCCATCAAGAGCTGTAAACAAACCAAGTTCAACCATTGTTCTTTGAATTTGCTTATTTTAAATAAACTTGTACTATATTTCACATGCTTCTGGAATTATCTATAATTTTATGCCTGGAAGCTTCTTCCGGTAATTACCAGTTCCTTGTCTAATAAGGAGAATTTCCCTTTTGTGTACTATTCTCATGGATATGAGGCTCACAATGGGTGCTAGTAATCTTTTCCATCTTACACAAAAGGTTAGATTTGAAGTGGACTTAGAAAATAATCACTTCCAATTTTCAAGATGAGGAAACTGAGACCAAGATAAATTGTAAATTGTCCAAAGCCAAAATGAACTAGTAGAGGTCTCACATCTCCCTCTAGTCTTCCATTTCTAGTCAGAAAAGTGACCATTCTACTTTAAAACATCTAAAGTGTCTGGTCAGGGTCTGTATTCCTGCACTGGGGCAGGAAAATGGAAGAGGTGATGACCTTGACTTTCAGTGCAGGTCCTTCAACAACAGGCAGCAACTGGCTAACTGAAATCCAGTGCTTTATTGGTCTGACCTGGGTGGAAACACCATCCTGTACTTTAAGTCAACTCTTGAAAGGAGTTGTCCTTCCTGAATCCAACACAAGATTCAGTCCAATCCTGAATCTTCTGAAGGTTTGTTCAGAAAGATGAGATCAGGTTTTCTTCTAAGCCCATGTGGAAAAATCTGTCTCACGTAAAGACCAAGGAGACCTCTCAAGGACGCCAGCCAGAAGCAGAGTTACTGTTAAAACCTTGGCCATGCTAGGCTCAACTGAAAGTTCAGATCAACAGTTCCCTTGTAGGAAGCTAGATATTGCTTTTAACTCTTCCCTGAGTTTGTGATTTCTTCTAGTTGATACTATCACGTCTGCAAACTGCTTGGCTTCAAGGGGCAGGGAAACAGAACGGTAAAAAGTTAAATTTCCTATTGAAAATGACAAACATGTTCCCATTGGCCACTTTATAATTTAAAATTATGGAAGTCAGAAAGATGCAGCCAAAGAGGATGTCAAAGAGATCTGAATTATAAGAAGGACTCGACGTGGCTTGAAGATGGAGGGCACCACACAGAAGGCATGAGAACGAACTGAATTCTGCCAACAACCAGTGAGCTTGGAAGAGAACCCCGAGCCCCAAATTAAAACACACTTGGGCCAACACCTTGATCTTCAGCCCAGTGAGAGTCTGAGCTGAGAACCCGACTACATCATGTACAGAGACTGAGATTAATGAATGTGTCGCTTTAAGCCACTATTTTAAAAATTAAAATAATGCTAAGAGGCCCTAGGCTGGCTCACGCAAGATGTGGGTTCAAACTCTAGCTTTGCCACCAACCCACTTGATGAACTTGGGCCACATCACCTAGCCCCTGAGTCTCAGCTCCCATCTGTAAATTGGGGGAGGGGCATATTAATAGCTACTTCCCAGAATAGTATGAAGAGCCAATGGAAATGTGATTCAAAGTACTTTGCACACCATAAGAAATCTTGTAAATGCAAGTTTTTACCATAAACCTCCCCCAAGAAAAACTTCTTGTGCTTTTGTGAACGCATTTCTTTCTCCACATATCCTCCATTTTAATGGAGCATAAAATTAGCTACATGCTTGTGAAATATTTGTGAAAAAGTGACATGAAGGAATATATATATATATATATTTTTTGGCGGTACGCGGGCCTCTCACTGTTGTGGCCTCTCCCGTTGCGGAGCACAGGCTCCAGACGCGCAGGCTCAGCGGCCATGGCTCACGGGCCCAGCTGCTCTGCGGCATGTGGGATCTTCCCAGACCGGGGCACGAACCCGTGTCCCCTGCATCGGCAGGCGGACTCTCAACCACTGTGCCACCAGGGAAGCCCAGGAATATTTTAAATCTAAAAAGACAACGTATTTACTGAGGAGGTCATTCCTACCTCACACACATTCACAAGCTTGAAATATATTTTGGGGACCCCCCCCCTTAGTTCTCTTTTCTCCTTTGGAAAGAATGTCTGACTACAAACTCATCACCCACACTCACAGCCACAGCACACACAGTACAATGGCTCCCTCTCCTCTCCCCTCCTAACAAAGAACGCTTAGAAGCACTTTGACATTCGTGATCTCATCCTATCCTCCTAAGCCTGAGTTAAAATAGACAAAATGACACTATGTGATAAATGGCTGGCCCCAAACCACAGCACCAGTCAAGAGCAAAGCCAGGCCTGGAACTGAAGCCACTTATTACAAGCTGGGTGTCTGTCCCCCAACCCCACACCACCTGGACTAGCAGAAGGCAGGGAGAACAGAGGACATCGCCTGCTGGTTCTGTGCGTGTGGTGTCTCAGATTTACCAACACTCTCCCAACTTTGTTCACGTACCCTTGTGGTGCCAAAGTCCAAGGGCCAGGCTGGAATTTGGGACACACCATGCAGGGCAGTGTGTGGATTTCTGGACTTGTTTGCTTTTAGTGAAACAAACTGGCTTGACTTCAAAAAAATCAGTCCAGGGCTTCCCTGGTGGCACAGTGGTTGAGAGTCCGCTTGCCGATGCAGGGGACACAGGTTCGTGCCCCGGTCCGGGAAGATCCCATATGCCGCGGAGTGGCTGGGCCCATGAGCCATGGCCGCTGAGCCTGCGCGTCCTGAGCCTGTGCTCTGCAACGGGAGAGGCCCCAACAGTGAGAGGCCCGCGTACCGCAAAAAAAAAAAAAAAAAAAAAAAAAGTTAAAAAAAAAAAATCAGCCCAGGCTGATGAATAATCAGATGTCTCACAACTCACCTCAAGAAAATCTTCATGTTTATTTTATCTAAATATGTTCAATAGCATTAATGTCAACCACCCATCCACTCCCTCCAAAAGAAAATATACCCCCTCAAATCACGCCAGGTCAGTAAGGAACCACAAGATAAAATGGCTAACATTAGACTTAATCTGCTTCTCATCAAAAGCCTGAATCCTAGTTATAACACACAGAAAAAGGAAAGCTGATAAAACTGAAAGACAAAGTTTATGCAGAAAATGGAATTCAAAGCACGTCTTTATACAGATCAGAAATTCATTAATTTCATTATTTAGAGCCTCTTTTCTTGCTTTTGAAACTGCCAATCGACTGATTTATTTAATTCTAGGCCACAAATACACTTTAGAGTACAAGTTAGTAATGTTAATAGGGAAGAATCTGGATCTGAGTTAATCACGTTGAGTCTTGATTGTAAACATTAAAAGGAACTGATGACAATGTACCTCGTATTTGTGGGGAAGAGGTAAACACTTTGGCTTTTGGAGTAAGTACATGGACACAGCTATAATTCTAGTTCCAATAGCAAATCAGATACACACTCTGCATTACTTCTCTAAGGAATCACCATCTGTCTCCTGTCTCCTGCCCTTCTCTAGATGAACCCCAGGGAGTGATTGGGGTCGATCTCAGGGGGTGGCCCTTTGCCCTAGGCATGTTGTCAGACACACCAAAATACAGACTCTAAGTGATTATTTGAAATAACACATTCTTTTATACATACCTCCATTGATGCAGGCAATTGGAAGAGGAGGACATTTTCTTGGAACTCACAGACCTGAGAGTAAAGGCAAACTCAGAATTACTAGCTGGTATTTTTTTTTTTTTTTTTGGCCACGCTGCTTGTAGGATCTCAGTTCCCCGACCAGGTTAAGATTAAACCCGGGCCACAGCAGTAAAAAGCCCAGAATCCTAACCACTAGACCACCAGGGAACTCCTGTGGCATTCTTTTTCTATCTGTCACTTATAAATAGTATGACCCCTGGCAGGACATGTACACAAAACTATTGCTTTCTCTACGAAGTAGATCCAATATCTGCCCCACTTATTTCATAATATTGTTCTCAAAAGTTTTTTAAAAAGTATACACAAATATAAATAAAACATACTATAGTTACTCTTAAATTATTCAAAGAAATTCATTTCTTTCTCATAATGTAGAGCTGGATACTATCTTTAGGGTCCAAAAAATACCTAGATTTATTATCTAACAAATGAAAATAATTGAATTACAGGAAAACCTAATTATAATTCTCCACCAAACTCACTAGATTCATGATTTACATTGCAATGAGTTTGCTGGTTAGGGGATTAATTAAAATCACTGCTGTATAAAATGGTTCATTCAATAATTCTTTGGAAATGCAAATTCAAGTTCAGCAAATAATAAGCACTTTAAAAATGAAATAATGTTGACATTCTAGGAGACGATTAAGCAAATTAAGAAACGGTAACCCAAAAATGTTTTTAAATGGTCTTATTTCCTCCAAACTGAATGCTTAGAAAATGAAATTTGAATTATAAGTCAGTTGTAAACCTTTGTGCTCAGGTATCATATTAGAAGCAAGTAACATTCAGCAAAAAGGCATCAACACCAGTATAGGAATGTGAGTTTCCAGTTTTGCAGAGACACAAGTCCTAGTTGTTAAGCAACTTCTGGCACTCAACTTCAGGCGAGTCCTGCCTTGAATACTAATCAAATGGAAATGACCTGAAGTTAACCCTCTACCTGTAAATCCTTTCTATAAAAATCATAACAAGGAAACACATTCCTCTACCATACTTTTGGGAGGTTAGAACTGACCTTAGAGCACACGGAACCCAACACGTATTTTATAGAACTGATAGCTCTGATGCCTGGCATTTTTTATTAGGATGATCAAAGACCTAAATTATTGGTTATTTTTCTGGATAATGATCAATGCCTGTGCATTGGCAGAGTGAAGTATCACACACACAACAGAAAGTCTGCAACAAGTGAAGGCATCACACTTGATCCTATTTCCTTTTTTTTTTTTTTTAAAGAAGATGTTGGGGATTGGAGTTTATTAATTAATTAATTTATTTTTGCTGTGTTGGGTCTTTGTTTCTGTGCAAGGGCTTTCTCTAGTTGTGGCAAGCGGGGGCCACTCTTCGTCGTGGTACGCGGGCCTCTCACTATTGCGGCCTCTCTTGTGGCAGAGCACAGGCTCCAGATGCGCGCAGGCTCAGTAGTTGTGGCTCACGGGCCTAGTTGCTCCACAGCAGGTGGGATCCTCCCAGACCAGTGCTCGTCGAACACGTGTTCCCTGCATAGGCAGATTCTCAACCACTGCGCCACCAGGGAAGCCTGCTCCTATTTCTTTTAAGAAACAAGGTAGCAAGAGTTACTTCCATATATGGTATTGCAGATTAGGTTACTTTTTTGTCAGTTCCGAACCTAAGATTTAATAATGACTTGGTTGGCTCCTGGATGATAAAATTGAACGTGTCTAAAAACATGCAGCATAACAAAAAATAACACACTTGATTTCCTGCTCCACATTTATTGGGGCCAGAGAGACTAAAACAGCTATTTTCCTCTCAAATACTTGGAAAAATATAATACTACAGCAATTTCTTAAATACATAACAAAACTTTCTGGATGATGAATCAACATGAGATGTAACAGCCTATAGATATCAACCGTAACAGCTTTATAAAATGTCATTCATCAAAGGCATTCTGAAACTATCTTGAAAGCTACACATATACACATATTCTATATACATAAAGGCATCTGTTCATGAACAGAAAGTCTTTTAGAAGCACTGCATAGGGAAGGCTAAAGTAATACATATCTAGATTCTGTATAATTTATTTTTTTTTTTTTTGCGGTACACGGGCCTCTCACTGTTGTGGCCTCTCCTGTTGCGGAGCACAGGCTCCGGACGCGCAGGCTCAGTGGCCATGGCTCACGGTCCCAGCCGCTCCGCGGCATATGGGATCTTCCCGGATCGGGGCACGAACCCGTGCCCCCTGCATCGGCAGGTGGACTCTCAACCACTGCGCCACCAGGGAAGCCCTAGATTCTCTATAATTTTTAAGAGACAATTGGGGTTCTAAGAAACGGTGATTTACATTCAAATAAACATGTAGATTTTCAAATCTGAATAGGTGAGATTTTTGTGATGCCAGCGACAAGAAAATTCACACTGTGAATTGTTGGTTTTTCAAAGGCCTCTTTCAAACTAGGGATTTCAAGTCGGGAGCAAACATCCATGGCATGAACAAATAGGATGCCTAAGATTCTAAAACTTGGTTCCAAGTGGTTTTCCTCTTCACCTCCCTGCCTAATAACAATGGAAAAAATCCCTAGAAGGGGCAACAGCTAAACGTTATGGAATTACATCCAATAGCTTTTCTGGATGGTGAGTTATCCCATCCAGATTACAATGTGGCGAAGGATTTGTTTAATTTCTATTTCAAATGGACTACACTACTTCAAACCAAACGATCTTCTGCCACAACATCCAAAGATAATTAGATAGACCCATATTTCTTCCTAGGACGGACAGAGAATCACTAGGGAAGGACAGAGCTGACAAACAGAGGAAGGCGACAAGGGTAAACCCTTTCTCTGGCCAGTTATACAAAATGAAAACATCAGTCTCTGTTATCAAAGTTGCCAGCTTTCCCCATTATAAACACAATCTCTAGACTGGCTTGCATCTCACCCTTTGATGCACTGGAGATATAAGTGGGTTTTAACCAACCAACCTCTTCCTGTTGATTCCAACAATCTCACACAGGCCAAATAGTTGAGCGCTTTAAGGAAGAAATCACCAGTTTTCAGGCACTTTTCAACATTTAAAAACTTAAATCCAGTTATTTTAAGCTATTCTCTACTTCAGTTCTTTTTTAAAATTATTTTATGTTATATATATTTTTTGGCTGTACTGCATGGCTTGCGGGATCTTAGTTCCCTGACTAGGGATCGAACCCGTGTTCCCTGCAGTGGAAAAACGGAGTCTTAACCACTGGACCACCAGGGAAGTCCCTCTAAATCCAGTTATTTTAAATCTATTTGACAAACACTTCCCACTCCCCACAAAAAAAAGTAAGCTAATTCTTTTATAGCATCTCTGTGAGAAGACATAGTCCTTCAGTTTGTCAAGGAAATAATAGCATAGATGCTTTCTTCCACTTTTACTCCAAATTCAGGAGCTCTGCCTCAGATAACAGAATTTTAGGTTACTTGAAATCAGCCCCTGTTTAAAGATTCTTTGTGGAACCCAGCTTGAAGACTGTATTAATATGGGGAGTACATTGCCATGACTGACATTCTTGGTACAAAAATTCAATTTCAGTTGAGTTCCTGTGATCCCCTGAGCAGTTATAAATGCCCTGTACTATAATAAGGCAGTGTAAGAAAAAGCAAATTACTCAAATATATATCCATTTATATTTGTACTAATATGAAATACAGTGCTAGAAGAAGAGATTGATTTGTTTTCCTGAAGTGTTTAGAGTTTCAAAGGAAAATAAAGACACTTAATATTGAGAAATTCCTAATGAATAATTTAAAATATTTTGGGGTTGGTGGCCATTCAAAAGTTTTCCCAGAGTTCTCATCTATGTTCTATACAAACAGTAAATAAAAATGTACACAACCAATAGATGTACTATACAGATATCAATATGTACATGTGAATTAAAGTTTCTTAAATATATACATCCCCACTTAGAATACAATCCATTACATAGGCAAAGCATCGTTCTTTAATAACAGGTCCAGGATAGCAGCAATTTAATAGTCTAGTTACCCAGTTACCTCAGTAAATAGGTCCTGATAGGTCTTGATGTGGTACCCCTAGCTTCAAGGAGAGCCGTCCACTAACATTTAACATGGTTCTCACGAAGCATCAGGTTACTGTGCTAATGGCAACTATAGTAAAAGTTACTGTCTTTTCAAAACTCATTTATTCAAAATCTGACTAACAGAATAATGGGAAAAATAAGCCACAGTGAGGTGATACGAACCCAAACTATTTAAGATACATAAAGCATTTACATTTTGTTTCTCAGATATTTTTTGTTGTTTTATCAGTGCCCTGTACATACAAAAAGTACTCTGACTGCCCTAACAGATGCTGAAAGAGCAAAACTTTGCTGCTGGGAAGAGAGCTGCTCTGAATCGTGTCTGAAAATACATAAACAACTTGATGATCAATTAGCGTTTTTACAAACTGGGATGGCACATTGTACTCTTTTAAAAGAGTTACGTTTATGAGTCAAAACCTTTGGGGAACTTATGAACTTGTAACCAAAATTTACATATATAATATGCAAAAAATATTTAGGTTGATTTATAATAAACCATATTATAACCATCCCAGAAGAATGGCTTTTAAGTAAACATTTATTTTGTGTGTACTATTGGGTAAATCCATTCATGCCCAATGAATAGAAACTCTAGGTAGGCAGCAAGTTATACAGATTCTAGATATACCTATGGACTTTAATATTCACTCTCGGTGTGTACTTGCAGGTCCAATTCTATATCTGTTGGGTGCATGAACAGAGAGCTCAAGAAAGGTCCCTGATACCTGTGATGATGATTTTGAATCTCTGCCACTTTACCCATACTTCATATAAAACAATCCTGTAGACCACAGCTACTAGCTGTAAGAAAAGTTCATCACCCAGGGGAGAGATACTACATTAGACCAGATTGTTTTACCTGCTGCAGCCCTTTTCCTGGGAAGGGACAACTCCCTCTGCATAGCAATTTCTCCTGCTTGACACTGAGACCACACAGGAGAAACCTATTGTGTTTCCGCCAAATTCCTGGGGAATCAGCACACCCGCTAACCGGCAGAGGCAGAACCGCCATATCAGCTCCTAAGATAAGCAGCTCTCTTATAATTCTTACAAGAATTACAATTCTTATAAGAATTTCCCCTTAAGCAGTCTGATCCTTCCCCTCCTACAGGCGGTTTTCCTCATGCTTCTCACGATGGTCCAATCAACACAACAGACTCTGGCTTCTCAGTTAGCGCGTGTTGTCACAACTGGCAGCACGTTTATTACACCAAGTGTTCATTCAGGCTCCTTGAATGTGGCTGGAAGTTGAACAGTCCAGTAGGATCCTTCAGACGATAGCATGACGGTGTGTTAGTTCCTCCCCATCAACCCCAAAGCTTTCCAACACGCTTCATAGACATGGCCTGGACTGTTGCACTCGGTTCTCTTTACACAGGAACATACGCACCAGCGCTTGGCCTTTTTGGATGCCGAAGGTGGGCAGGCAAGTTCAAAGTCTGGACACAGAGGCACTTCCAAAGTCTGGCAAGGAGGGGGAGGCGAGTTCACTAAGGGGGGCTTTGTCACTGTGCTGTCTCGTATAACCCAGACATCTGTGGCACATGGATACGAACGGAGATCTTTAGGTTGTGGATGGGTCATGCGTTTTCTTCTTGCCCCGACAGGACTTGCAGATGCAACAGATTATACATGGGGAAGCCAGGAGCAGCAAGGGTGAAGTCACCAAGGCAATGATGCCCAACCCCACAAGAATCCCGACCACCTGGAAATGTAGAAGAAAAGCCTATTTCAGCAGTTCAATCTTCCTATGTGTACACTCTACCATCAGCTGTGGACTGTTTGTGTCCCCCCCCAAAAATTCATAGGTTGAAACCCTAATCCCCAGTATGATGATGTTTGGAAATGGGAGCCTTTGGTAGGTAATTAGGACATGAGGGTGGTGTCCTCATGATGGGATTAGTGCCCTTCTATAAAGAGACAGCAGAGAGCTTGCTTCTCTCTCCATTCTCTGCCATGTGAGGACACAGTGAGAAGATGGCCATCTGTAAACCATGAAGAGGGTCCTCACCAGAACCCAACCACACTGGCACCCTGATCTCAGACTTCCAATCTTCAGAACCGTGAGAAACAAATCTGTGGTTTGAGCTGCCCAGTCTAGGGTATTCTGTTATAGCAGCTTGAACTAAGACACCATCTCAGGCACATAAAGCAGTTACAATTATAGCCAGTGCCCGGAAGGACAAACCAAATGCTAACTCAGGCTCTGGCGCAAGCCCAGTGGGATCATGAATTGTTGGTGTTGGCTCTCTACCTGTTTCTTCAACAGTCTTAGAAGGATGTTAATAATGGTTACTAGGCTATGAACACTGACTCTCTCAAAAGGAACACAGAAATAAACAAACAAACAAACAAATACTATTAAAAATAAACCAGGACTCCCTTTGAACCTGCCATGTAAACACACAATGATATGTACAGAGGGATCTAAGCCACAACAGGGGCTCATGGGATTTTATTTTATTTAATAAATTTATTTATTTTTGGCTGCGTTTGGTCTTCGTTGTTGCACATGGGCTCTCTCTAGTTGTATCAAGCGGGGGCTACTCTGCTTTGCGGTGCACGGGCTTCTCACTGCGGTGGCTTCTCTTGTTGCAGAGCACAGGCTCTAGGCGCACGGGCTTCAGTAGTTGTGGCTCACGGGCTCTAGAGCACAGGCTCAGTAGCTGTGGCACGCGGGCTTTGTTGCTGTGCGGCATGTGGGATCCTCCTGGACCAGGGCTCGAACCTGTGTCCCCTGCATTGGCAGGCGGACAATGTGTGCCACCAGGGAAGTCTGGCTCATGGGATTTTAGAGCCCTGCCTTTCATAGCAAATATGCCTCAAAGGGCTTTGGGAAGGTCATTCTCTCCATTTTTTCAGGAAGAACGAGCATTCATCTTCATTCTGCTGGTCACTGTTAATTACTTGGCTGCTCTGTCGCCCTGCCCCTCCACCTCTCCTCTAGGAGACTGTGCTCATGAATTAACTTCAGGCCCCAGAAGTTCCCCAGAACCTCTCAGGCTGGGCTGGGTAAATAGGGAATGGAGTGGGGAGGATAAGTAGGCGGGCTTTTTAACCCATCCTAAGTCTGGTTTCTCTCACGCTCCTTTCAAGGTCAGGGTACCTGTGTTCGGTTCCACATCACTGAGGCTCTCGAGTGGCCGAGCTTATTCCTACATGGCCCTTTGTCATAATGTCTGAGGAAAATGTCATTCTGAAAAGCAAAGAGAGGTTTCGGTAAACACGCACTTTTGAGTTGAGAAATGGATACGAACCCCATCAGATCACCTCACTGGAAGCAAAGGCTCTTTCTGGTGATATTAACGACAGCCTGTGGAAACTCCAAGCTGACAATCCTTAGACAGTATCTTAGTAATTTTACAACTCATCGAGTGAAAACAGATGATAGTTCTTGAGACTCCATTGATTCTAAACAAGATTAATGACCAGACCAATTACCTTTGAAAGGTAGCTCTAGCAGAGGTGCAGTATGGAATGAGAGGATCACGAATGAGGCAGCTAAAAGGCTTCGTAGTCAACCAGCTGAGATAAAATGCCAGTGGCTGAGATGGAGAAGAGGTAAATACAGCCATGAAGAATTAAGAAGGTAACTAACTAGACGGGGAAACAGGGAGAAGAAATCACAGATGAGGGAGAAGCACCGCATGGAAGGCTTTATTGAGGGAAGTGACAACATAGAGATGCATTTTATTGGGAAGATGATGACCACAGTTTGGACGTGTTGAACTTGAGAGATACTTGAGACATTTAAGCACTACTGTTCAAAAGACAGCTGATTACATAGATCTGGATTTTGGGAAAAAGACTTGGGAAGCAACGTCCTTGGGCTGAAGAAACCACAGAAGTAGATGAGATTACCCAGACAGAGGGTGCAGACTGAGAAGTGAAGAGGTTATTGAACACAAACATTTAAGAGAGGGCCAAGGAAAAACCTGGAAAGGAAACTGAGCAGTGGCCAGAAACAAAGAAGGGAAATCAGAAGAGATGGTATCACTGGAGCAGAGGTGGTTGAGATGTGAAAGGCAGCGGAGAATCCAGGTAAGATGAGGAATAAAGTATGCACTGGATTTTACCCAAAAGGAATCTCTCACAGTCTTGGAAGAATGCAGTCAGGGTGTGTCTAAGTGGCAATCTGAGTCACTGCAGTGACTGGAGTGTCAATGGCTAGAGGCGATTATGCTTATTTGAGTCTTGGCTTCTAAAGGAAGGAGAGAAATAGAATGGCAGTAAGGAAAAGATGTAGGCTTGAGAAAAGGGTTACTCGTTTTTAAATGGGATACAGTTGAATGTGTGGGTAGGTTAGAGAGTAGAGAATGGAAGCTGAAGTCACAGGAGAGAGAAGATATAAATGAAGGGGACAAGTCTCTGAGGTTGCCAAAGCAGAGGACGAGGACTCTCTCATCCTCTGAAACAGCAGAGATGAGAATCAAGGCAGAAACAAACCCAACTCCCCACAGCAAAACTCAAAATCACTCTTTTTGGTGTCTGTCTCAGGCTTGGCTTTTGGATAACCACCCTTCTCCTAGACCCATGCTCTAAAACTTTCCTATAAACAAAGATCAACCCCACCATCTGACGTGGAACACTTGTCTACAGGAAAACATCATTATCCACAAGCCAATGCCCCCTGGCTAAAACTGAGAAAAATGAAACCTCAAAACACAATGACCAGAAGAAGATGCTGTGTATCTAGCAATTTCACATCTGTAGCGTTTTACTCGAGTACCAGAACAGCACAAGTGACGGAACACTGTGTTCTTTGCAACACCATACCCAAAACATATTTCAGCCAAAGGAAGGAGTGATCTGGCACACATATTTATTCCCTTACTCTCTTGCCTCCTAAAGAGAACCTCATGGGCTCAGCCTCCTAGTGGATATGAATCCAATTACTGCTTTGGTTAAACCTGAAGGAAATCAGAAAAGATTTCTTTCATTTATAAAGCATGAGGGGTGTACAATCGTGAGTCATACCCTCAACCAGAGTATCGTTCATTTGGAATTAGGAGAGGTCTCAAATATCAAACATAATTGTAATTCAAGGGGTTATAATAAATAGGATATTTTCTAAAGAATGAAAACATGTCTTTCAATCTGACCTGCTGGGCTTCTAGAGTCTAAAATGTCAACTTTCTCCTCCCCAGTGCATACCTCTTCCTGAAATCCTGACATCAAGCTGATTAAGATTCTTACTCATAGATGTCAGCCTAAACAACTTATCTAATTTTCAGTTAAAAATCAGGCATGTGGTGGCCAGCACGCATGCCATGTTAACTGCACTCGCTCACTGAGTGTGTATAATACTCAGCAGCAATTAAAATGAAAAGCTGAGAAAAGAACGGCCACCCATCCAACCATGACTGAGGGCTTACACCGATATGAACACATCTTATGGGTCCAAATTGTCAAAATAGGGAATATCTATAAGCAACTTATGCCACCCCAAACTGTAAAACACTAGAATTGAAAAAACTCTCTCCAATCCTTCACATCAACTGTGAGGTTACCATTAGCCTCAGCACTGGACTGAATGGAGCTGCACCTGAATTTGAGAAGACACACTTCATGCATGGCGGGGGAAAAGAATTAGACGAGACCCCTTTATGTGGGAAGGGAACTCTGAGAAAGCGGTAACTAATGATCCTGCTTTCACGCCAATGAATGAGATAGTAATTAAGAGATACCATTTATTTGAATGGCTTTTTTCCTTAAATTCAAAAAGAAAAAAAAACCAATCTAATCGTGGTAGGCAGAATAACTGCTCCTCTAGAGATGCCAATGGCCTATTCCCCATAACTTGTGAATATGTTACCTTACACGGCAGAAGGGATTTTGCAAGTGTGATTAAAGACCCTGAGATGGGGGAGATTATCCTGCATTATCCAGAGGGGCCCAACCTAATCACACGCATCCTTAAAAGCAGACAAGTTTTCCCAGCCTGTCGGAGGGAATCACTCTGGAAGTTAAGACCATGGAAGAAGGGTCAGAGAGATGTGATGATGCTGCCTTTGAAGATGGAAAAAGGAGCCATAAGCCAACGAATGCAGGCAGCCTCTAGAAGCTAAAATAGGCAAAGAAATGGATCCTCTCCTAGAGCCACCAGAAAGAATGCAGTCCTGCGGACACCTTGATTTTAATCCAGTGAGATCCATATCAGACTTCCAATGGACAGAACTAATGATAGTAAATTTGTGTTGCTTTAAGCCACGAGTCTGTGGTAGTTGGTTACAAAAGCAATATAAAACTACTACACTAATAGTCCTTTACATAATAAAATGAGACCGTGCCCCCAAAGCAGGAAATGTCCCTAAAACAAAAGCTTGCCTTTAAAGTTAAGGTGAAACACCTAAGGCAATCAAAGAGAGGTATCTACAGTAGCAGGCTCAGGATGTCTCATTAAGAAAAATAAACTTCTTTGGTGAACAAGAACAGGCTCAATATTTCAAAAGGAAAGCCCATCAGATACCGGCTGTCGCACAGATACGGGATAGAGAAGGACCACACGGGGAGACTCTTCCAGGTGGGACTTACGTCCAAGTTCTGGAGGCAGTACCAGCAAAACGTGTGCTTGCAGTTCTTACACATCATCTGAGCACAGCCTTCGTTGCGTTCAATATAAACCCGGCACACTGGGCATTGCTTAATGGGGGCTTCTGCCTCCGTCACGAAGAGGGCCCTAGAAACAAAATGAATGAGAAATTATAGGGGAGGGATGGAGACTGCTGCCTGGGTTTTTAAAAAGCAAGGACCGCAAGTGTGCACTAACCAGAGCTATGGGAAAAGTGGGCTGAATATAATTAATTAATCAGCTAAATATGCTCTTCTAGACTCAACTTTATGGTCATCAACTGAACTCCCAGGGCTCCTATTGGGTAGGGAGTGAACTCTCTTCTATCTGTGCTTGATTCCCCAGCGCAGGAGAAGGGTGTGGGTAACAGTAGGAGAGATGCCGATTATTTGTTGTTCAGTTAACTCAAAACAAAGAAGAACCTTAATTTATTTATCTTTGGCTTTGAGTGAATTACATAATTGTATTTTCCACAGCTGATTGAATTCATTGTTTTGCCAAATTAGTCTTTCATTCTCTGAGCACACCCTGTCTGAATAAAAAGTACAAGAAGTCTGCCACACAGTGGAAAAAACAGCTCAGGATCCAACGGGGGGGGGGGGGGGGGGGGGCGGGCGGGCGGGTAGAGATCATCTATCTAATGATCTGTGCAAATAAACAAACGGAGGGGATTGGAGGGAGTCAATCATCAATTCTTTCAAATAAATGCCCAATATCATTGAAAAGACCTGCTCCAAATAGATGAATAGGCCAGCAAGGCTCACAGGCTCAAGGGTGTAGAAAATAAGTAGAACAAGCTGAGGTGGAGGGAGGCCTGGGTGAGCCAGAGCACTGAGTTGCATTTTAGCTACTGTTCATCAAAACCACCACCCAGCACGTGGAAACATCAGTTTCACAAAGTGTGCTCAAACCTAGGACTGGATTTGGTGCTCATAATAACCCTACACAGCAGGGGGACAGCCACCGTTTTCATTCCTCCCCTTTGTTTTTTCAAATAGAGAAATGACTCATAGAGGCTGAATGACTTGCATGAAGTCACAGATACCAAGTGACAATGTCAGAACTCAATCCATCTCTCCTCTAGGATCTTTACATCGTCCTGTGATTCCCCGGGGACCTTGCTGCGTGGCAGTGACAATGTAGCAGGTACTGGCTAAGCGGGCACATGCCTGCCACGTGTGTTAGCTCTTTTTCTCCTCTTGATGTGTTTGGTCTGCAGTTCAAGCACAGCATCACAGCCAGGTAGCATTTCTGTTCCTGGAGAATGGCTCTCCACACTCCGAGGGTGCCGGGTGATTAAGCCAGCTGCACGGTAACAATGGTATTTCTGACCTTGCTGATGCAAAAGAGCTATAGCCTCAAGCAAAGCAAGGGATCAAACACAAAGGTCTCTCACTCGAGGCCCTGCTGCTGCCATAAAAACCCTCCGTCCTAGAAGGTACAGAGTGCATTGCTTCTCATCATAACAAAATCTCAACCTCAGCACTGTTTTTTTTCAGAGCACAACGTACTGAAAGATAAGCTCTCTTTCTCTAGTACACGCGAATTTTAGCAGCGTACTACACTGAATGGCTGTTGCTTCTACTGCTGTGTTCCTTTTGATATGATTGGCACACCTCACAAGCTGGCAAGTGAGTCAGGGAAGAGAATCATTTCTGCATCTCTTCGCAAGCAGGAAGAATGAGGTGTATCAATTGTAGGCGGTCACGGTACCTAAGCAAACGGCTGTGGACAAAAGTCATGACTTCCTACGGAGAACCAAGGGACCACATGCCTCCTACCTAAAAAGAAATCAAAACTCATATAGACTCTAATGTCAGCCGTATCTGGAAGATTCTCTGGGGGTAAATAACTAAAATTCCTTTAGACATGCTTATTTGGTTATTCTTTGTTAATAACTTACCAATCCTGAGACACTTCTCAGGAAACCTCTGCAGGGAAATAACTTACCTTGAAATTTCATCACAATATAACTCCTTCTCCAAGCAACATATTTCTAAGAACACTAGTGAATAATCCCAAGACGAAGTTTCCTTTCTTACCCGTGCTCTGTTGGCAGGACGCTAGGCTGACTGTCTCTGCAGGAGACCTCTGCGTGCCAAGCATCCTTGCAGCACGAGCAGAACTTCAGGTGGCAAGAAGGGCACTCCACGAGCACGGGCTGTCCTGGCTCACTTGATGCGACGGGGCATACTGTCTGACAGTCTGCGACAGGACACCACGTTCTGTAGGGGTCCAGATGAACTTCTAAAGCGTAAAGAAAGAAAATGTGGTGGTCTATCTTTCATTCAAGCCTGAGGCTTTGCTTTCTCTCCTACATTTATTCTTTTATAGGTCGACACTTACGGAAGCTTAGTACAACCAATGGCGATGGTTTCTACTACTGGTCTTCACAGTGGATCCAGACCTACAAGGTCACCCAGCCCTGCCACACTTCCCAAAGTACATACTCAATGGAATAGGCCACCATTGCCCTTATGAACAGATAAGGAGGCTTCTTACTAACCAAAATGCACAACTCTTGGAATATTTCTCACCCTTCAGCATTCGAAACAGGCAAAAAGCCCAAGTCCCTTCTACAATTATTCTGGATACCATCTTGGAGAAAAATTGGATGTGAAGAACCAACCAAAACAAAAGAAAAAAAGTCCACAAAAGATTTTGTCCTTTCAGGCACTGATAAACAGGTAGTGAGGTTTCTTCTGTTGTTTAGAGAGAAATTAAAGAAGAAGAATCAAATAGTTTTAGGACCAAACAGTGTCTGGTGTGGCTCAGTCAAGAAGTCGGATTAGCTGTCAATCTGGATATTCTGTTGCCCTGCCAATGTGCTGGTGAGGGACGATTTGTAAAAGACACACATGCTCTAAAAACAAAAGGTAGGGACCTTCACAGGCCATAAAATGATCAGACACCACACTGGCTAGATCCACGTGGCATGCAGAAAAGAAGATACGGTTTGGGAGATGTGCAACTGTCTTTCTATGCGAGTGTTTACAAATCTTGTTCAGTTTTCCATTTTCTAGTCAATAACAGACTCCGTATTCTTGTCATATAACATAACCTTTAGTGGAAAATATCATGTGGGAAATGATGTTATTTAAGAGGTAGAGTAGCCCTTTTTTCCCTGAACCAACGTATTTTGCAAATTTTAAACTGATGAGATTCTAGTTTCAAATCTCTTAAGGCTTGCGATTCTTGGAAATTTCCATGCAAAAAGCAAAAAAAAAAAAACCCCAAAGAATGGTGCAAAAACAAAATGAAGGTATTAAGTATGAGCTTAATTTTAAAGGTAATAATTTTACAAATTCAGTACCGGGGGAGGGGGGAGAGTCTGAAATCTTCCAGGAAACACTGGTTCCAATAATGTTGCATCTAGAAAATGCAACAATTGGACCTACGCTTATTATAGGTTTTCATTCAAAAAGAGCATCCTTAAACCTGTTTTCTTATCTAATAATTCTGGAGGGCAGGATTAGAGAATGATGGGCCAAATATAACCAGAAAAGGGAAGCTTATGATTCACAGGTCCTCAGACTCCGAGAGATGAACCCCTCTAAGATACCGAAAATTTTGGGACAGGATGATTAAAATGTTAAGGAGACACTGACACACATATGCTTCAAGACCCTGACCTTTGATTTCCACACCATTTATGTTTTCTCCCAAACTCTTTAAACTGCTTTGCAAATACTAAGCCCAAAGAAATGAAGTCTGGCATGTAACTTAGCACTAAGGATTCCCACCTTAAATATCTACTTACCATTCTAAATCACAAGTCTTCTAAAAGTTTGATGATAATGGAGGGAAAGGAAAGGAAAGTTAAGAGATATAAAATTTATAGCATCCCTACTGATCACCTTAAAAAGATTCAAGTATGCAACCTGTCTTCATAGCTCTAATCAATTAAAATTATTTGGTGGATGTTCTGACTTGTTCCTACTTGTTTCAGGTATCTGGGTGGCACAATAGAAACAGAAACAATAAATAGGGGAGCAATGAAAGATTCTGATGAACTCCTATTAACAAAAGGGCCTTAGTATGCAGTGCAGCTATGACACACAGTCCAATGCAAACGCTAGGGAAGAGTCGGAGACACAGAAAACAGAGATCGTCTGTAGTTTTCTCCACTATGACAGTACATAAGTGACAATGAAAAGGAGTGTGGAAGGAGAGGCAGAAGCGAGACATTACAGGCTTCTACTCATTTCTTTCATTAGAAGTCCTGTTCTGTAGGAATAACCTATAGAGCTTAACAAACACCAAAAGTGGAGTTACTAGGAGGTGGATGTGACTCAATTCAGAAATGAAATTGGCTACTCCAGCCAATTCTAGTGTTATCTACTCAATATCTATCCTTACCCCTGTCAACCCTCCTTGCTGAGAACTTTTATCTATCTCTATAGAGGTGGAATATTCCAGAGACTTGCTTTCTCCGCCTTCCCTGCAGCTAAGGCTTGGGTATGTGACAAGAGTCCTGCCAACAGGAGGTCCACCAAGGGGCTGCTGGGACAAGATCTCTTCCCTGATACAGGGGGAAGAATCGTCCTTTGGTCTTTCTGCCTTTGAACACAGCCGTTCAAAGCTGACTGAAAGGCTACTTTCAGTCTGGCATATGAACAACAGACTAAAAATAATTTTGGAACTAAGCTGTCCCCTGGAAAATCATTTACTTTTTATAACATTGAAATATATTCAAATTTCCCCTTTGTTTCACCTTCTTTTCCAAATATACAGTTCTCATTCTGTGCTTTTCCTTCCCCCTAAAAACCCCCTCTCTTCTCTACCAAGTCGTAGCCTATCCATTCCTAAAGGACCTACTTTCACGTGCTTGTCTTAATTTTTGGAGTCACAGAACATGCGTCTTGTTCACTGCTGTTCTCTATTCATTTCGTAAAGATGGTCTTTCTTTCTTCAGACTGTAGGCAAGAGCTATTTCTTACTCTATTTGTGTGCTCCAATATACCTGACACAGTGACGGGATACTACCTATTGATATAAAGTAGTAATTCCTGGGTTTTTCAAAAGCATAGACAGACTGCTCTGCAAATAACTGATTTATAATACATACAGTAATAATACCATCTTGAACTGCCTTGCACCAAAATTCCCTTCTGGGACTCTCATCAATAGATGTGCACACTAAAATCATCCAATATCAGTCCTGGTGTTGAAAGTATGTGATGATCTATATTAGACCATAGATCTCCACCCACCTCAGTCAGGGCTCTCTACCTCTGAAAAGATGTCAACTTGGCAAAACATGGACTTTTACATATAGCACTTTCAAAACTAAACCTCTTTTATGAAGTGTCACTTATAAGGGCAATGATGAAAAATGTTTCTAACATTAAAATGAATAAGTATCCCTTCTAGAATCCTACTTTCTCTCTATACCTAACATTCATTCACTTCCTATCTCATCTTAATCCTTGGGTGAGCGATCCACATTCTCTGATTCCCATTCCTATCCCCTCATATCCTCCTTAAGTCTTTAAAACAAAGTTTTTACTCCCAACACATTAAATAAACTGCTCTCTGAAAGGTACAACTGACATCCCTCTAGTCACATCCAACAAATGTTTCTCAATCCATCTTTTATCTGACACTCTTCTTGTAACTCTATCTAAGGCACTGGCCTCTCTGATTTCTTCCCACAATCTTCCTTTCCCCTTTATCATTAATACTGCTTCCTTTGCTCCAACGATGGATGGTATCTAAGACTTAGTCCTGGATTTTACTTATTTATAGAGCTCACGCCATGACTCAGCCTCAACTCTCATTTTAATTTGGACTATTCCAAATTTCTCCCTCAGGTCTTACTTCTTGTGATGATAAGACTGATAATTAGACAAATGTCTATTATTCATTGTTCATTCAACAAATGATCCATTTCAGCTACTTACTGGACACCCTGTGTATAGAGGCTTTGCTCCTGAGAAATCTCACAGTATGAGAAGGGAAAGAGATGTTTAAATACAATGTAAAAAGTAATAATAATAAGCTATGTAATTACTGACAAAACATCTCACAAGATAACAAAAATAAAACTATTAACAAATATCTGTGAACAGATCTTAGGGGATGGAAGTAAGAAAGTTTTTAAAATACAGAAACATTCTTATATACAGAACGTTTTTTATGCTTTTTTGTCCAAGTATCCACAATTAAAGTTTCCCTTTTTAATCAGCTCTAAAATCAGAAGGTAAAACTAGTCCCTCCTAATCACAGTACGAAGCAGGTGACACAGGCTGAGATGAAACACAACGAGATTAAGTTAGAAAGAGCTAAAGCATCACATAAACACAGATTAAAAAAAAAAAAAAAGAAATCCCTGGAATAGCAATTCTGTAGGCAGCCAGAGTTTACAAGGTGTAAAAGTGAAAGGAGAGTCTCCTTCCAGATATTAGAATAAAGATTCTGCACTTAGAGGAAACACTGAGCAAGGATACTGGCAGTCACCTCCAGAAGTGGGTTCTTGCCAGTTCACAAGAACCCACTGCATCTCTTTCCAACTCCATGTTCAGCGACATCACATTGGCTGCTGGAAATCAGCCACAGTGGAAGTATTTACACCACAGAAATTGGTAAGCACTATAAATCAAAGCCTTCCCCACCCCCCTAAAATCTGTTTACAATACATCATTGAAAGCAAGCCAAACTGAGAGTGAACACATAAATGTATAAAACCAACTCCAGCACAGACAAGTGTGGAGCACCGTGTGGGAACGTGAAGGACAGAACTCACACAGCACAAAAAGAAGTCAAAACTATAATAGAAGGGATGGTTCTTTCAAACAGATTTGCTGATCAACTCTTCCCACTTCCTGAACATCCTATATACAGACAGGTATTTATCCCGGAAGTCACATTCACAAATGTCTACATCTTCTTCTAAAGAGTACTTAGTATTTGGTTATATATTCTAGTTTACTATTCATTAACTGCTTCTGGCATATCTGTCTGGGTTCTTCAACTCCAGGGAGAGCTACCCTAGAGCACAGGCTTAGGTTCCACTTAGAAACACAGCACATCACAAGGAGGTGTTTCTGGGTCTCCCTAACAGGCTTCCAAGCCCCCCTCACTAGGCCAATCAGTACCATCAGATGGGATGCATTCACTATATTCCCCTCCATCCCAGCGGATCAAAAAATTTCCTTTTATAAATGTAGGGGGCTCGGGGAGAAAAGGAAGACCAGATATCTACTAATTTAAACCAATGACTTCTCTCAAACGGGGCCCCCTTCTCCCATCAGCCTCCCTTTTAAATAATTTAAATAAAAAGAAAGTCCTGCTAGTTAGAATCACATAATTAAAGCCTGGAGAAACGTCTATCCATACAGGAGGTACCCACAGTAGCAATACAATATCTTTTGTTTATGGAACGTTTGTTTTGGGGCACAGATTTTTTTTTTTTACACAGGTACTTGAGCGTGTCCTACAACTTTTAAATACTGCTCTGCTTATGTAAAAGATACTTGCCGAAAAAGGTGTGTCATTATTGCCTTCTTGATAAACCATTAAAGGCAGAGTAAATGACTACCCTGGTGGGTAGGAGGGTTGGGGATGGGGTGGGGGCAATCTAGCCAAATTCATTAAAGTCCTCTCAGTTTATATTTCTATGTTAAAGTAAGGAGCAAACTAAGTTAGCAAGGAGTTAGGGAATGAGTATTCAAAGGAGTAGTGACTCAATTTCTCTTACTGGATGTACAGACGGGACCGCAGAGATTTCTCCCTTATAGTCAAACAGCCACACGCTGCAGAAATTCATGATGGACATTTCTGAATGAGAAGAAAAGGTACATTGGTGTTTCTGGGCCTGAAGACACGAAGAATACTTAACGTGTTTTTCTCTCTGCCTTCTCTATTTTTGATTCATGACAGAGATGGCTCAGCTCAAATGCACACTTTCTACTCTTTCAACTGGGTGACTACAGTATTAATTTGGTTAGAATTGGGAAAGATAAGCCTTTGGGACTGTTAACATTTGTAAGAACCAGATGATACTGAGCAAACATCACTTCTGTTTCTGAGGGTTTTTTATAGCTGTGCAATTTTAAAAATCACATTTAAGTCTATAAGTGAGAACCGTGAATACGTAGCCAACCTACACATGGTTCTTGGTCTGACAGATATCCAACTTTTATCCAAATAATGCAAAAGAAGGGATTTACACATGTAATAAGGCAGTGCAGTCTTACACGGAGCTAAGTAAGCAGAGGGGAGCATCACAGGAAATAATCTGGGGATAGTCGTCAAGGGTCTGGTCGCAGATGAAGATGATAAGGCCTAAACGTGGTGAGAAGCCATTGGAGCAGAAGGCCATTTGATCAGGGGAGTGCTGTGATATGACTTCCACTTTTAGAAGATTATTCTGGCTACTGTAGGAACAATAGGTGGTAGCAGAACGAAGTGGCAGCACAGAGATCTAGTAAGAGGCTATTGCAGTTATCTAACCCAAGATGATACGTCTAATCCAAGACGATATACGTTAGAAGTGGAAGTACTAAAAATGTGGAGCATAGTTTGAAGGTGAAACTGCCAAGATTTCCTGGTAGAGATGCAGTTGGATGTAGTCACCCAGTTGACAGCTACTGACCTAGACACGTACCTGGAACATAGTATTCATTGAGTAAATGAGTGAAGCAACGTAAGAAATAGTATCTGTAGGGCTTCCCTGGTGGCGCAGTGGTTGAGAGTCCGCCTGCCGATGCGGCGGACGCGGGTTCGTGCCCCGGTCCGGGAAGATCCCACATACCGCGGAGCGGCTGGGCCCGTGAGCCATGGCCGCTGAGCCTGCGCGTCCGGAGCCTGTGCTCCGCAGCGGGAGAGGCCACAACAGTGAGAGGCCCGCGTACCGCAAAACAAAACAAAACAAAACAAAAGTATCTGTAGATCAATTCCCTACGGTAATAAAAGATATTGAAAGCATCTATGGCAAGGTTCTATATTGTTCAGCCCTGCGTCTAGATATTTTCAGAGAACAGACACAACTCTTCAGAGAGATATTTGTATAGGGCACCTTGGAGTCTCTTGGAGAAGAGCTTCCCACAACAGAACAGGGATCTAGACATACAATTCTGGCCAGGTTACACTGAAAAGGGATCTGAATACAATATGGCACCTGTCCTTCACATTATCCTTCAGCCTGGCTCCCAGAAAAGCAGCTACAAGCAAAAGTCAAAAGAAGCTAAAGGGGCTCCCCTGGTGGCGCAGTGGTTGAGAGTCCGCCTGCCGATGCAGGGGACACGGGTTCGTGCCCCGCTCGGGGAAGATCCCACATGCCGCGGAGCGGCTGGGCCCGTGAGCCATGGCCAATGAGCCTGCGCGTCCGGAGCCTGTGCTCCGCAACGGGAGAGGCCACAACAGTGAAAGGCTCATGTATCGCAAAAAAAAAAAAAAAAAAAAAAAAAGAAGCTAAAAGAGTTGTCTTGCTTTTTTTTAATTATTAACATTCCAATGTGCCATTAAGAGCACCATTTTGCTTCATATACCTCAGGTAACAGAGTATACCACAAGCGGGGCCTAGAAGCCAGAGTGGTAGAAACGGTGAAAAAAGCTGAAGAGCCATCAGACGTTGGCAGCCCCGGCAGCTAACAGGACTTCCCAGAAGCCAAGCCAAAAAGGAACATATTAATGGATACCAGGTGGTAGCCAAATCGCTATCCCATGAACAAGAGCTGTCTTCTCCACACCAATCATCTGAGAGGAGTTTGAAGGGAAGGAGAGCCCCCGGGTTGAACGGAGGACTTTCTAAAACACTTTTTATTACTATTACTGTGAATTCAATTCTACCTCCTGGCTTTGGGCTCAGGAAAACACAGTTATTATGTAGATAAACAAAATGCACATTATTCAAAACATTTAAGGTTCAGTTTCTTCCTCCTCCCCATATCTATTCCAAAGATGGAAAAAAAAAAAAGAACTGATGCATATTCAAATAATTTCTTCTGTATCAGCAGTGATGAAAACTTTCTGCAGCTTTGAGATGGGGCAAAGCTCAGAAACCTAGAAAAAGAGAACAGTACCCTCAACACTTTAATATGGACATGATTGAAAAGTGATTAATTGTAACATACTTACATCAGAGACAGACGAAGTCACAGACTTCAACTGGAATTTACTTATGAAAATTAGAATTAATTACTGAAGTAAAGTCCCACTATTTGATCTTCAGATTCTGCTTCTTCATGTAAATTACATAAGGCAGGAAATGCTATTTAAAACTATTTTCTACTTCAATACTCTGACAATTATTAGGACATAGACACATTCCAAGAAAATAAAACTGTCATGAAACCTACAGACCACGTCTGACCCCAATAACTGTTTTCAGCTTTCAAAAACTAAACTCCAGACCCTTGGTTTTCCCACCTGGAACTAGATATGTGAAGCTTACTTTTTATTTGGCTAGATATTTTCTCAGCTAACACAAGTTGTTTTTCTGCCATCTTCTACCATTGTGAGGCTGTACCAAAAAAGACATCGGAGGCACGTTTATTATTGTGGGAAATGCCATGCACTCAAGCTAATTTAATTATCAGCTGAGCTAAATCAAACTGTTTTAACTTTTACAACCCACTGCATTTTTAATTATGCCAAAATTAATTTGCTTTCTACTATCTCAAAGAACAAAGGTCTTCTGCAGATAGTTAAAATGCAATTAAACCAAACTGATTGGAATTAACATCTGCTACAGTAAATACCCAAACAGAGGTGGCCATCAGCAGAGGGGTTGCTCTCAAGATAGTTGTTGAGAACCATAGCATTTCAAACTTGGAAACAACTTTTGAGGTTATCTAGTCTAACACTGTTATATTGAGACCAACAGAAGTTAGGAGTCTGCATAACACATGGTTAGTGAGTATGTGATGGGATCAGGCCTTTTTACTCCTAGAATACCATTATTTATGTGAAAACACAATCATGTTATTAAATAGATTTCAATCCCCCCATCACCATGGGAATCTTTTCTCTTTGAAGCAGCAACTCTGAATGCTCCGTCTCAGCAAGTCACAATCTCCTTGGAGGTGTTCAGAGAAGGCGGATTGATGCTTTGAGTAAGAATATACTGTATGAAGGAAACTGATATGATAGGTGGGGTAAGGAATTTGCCTTGATTATCAAATTTCTATACAACTCTCTAGAATCTAGGACAATAAGGAAGGAAACACACTGAAAAAGATCTGAATTAAGATGAAAAGAAAACAGAGTGATATTATTGTGCACTCACTCCAAGACATGATCTGGGTTCTGGAAGATTCTTTCTTAGTTTAGTTTAGAAAACTGGGGACAAGATTTGGGGGTGGTAGTGATGAATAACAAGAAGAATAACAATAATGGCATAATAATTCATTGAATGCACTCTGTGACATACACAATATTAACTCATTTATTCTCTACAGCAGCTCTGGGACCATCATTCCATTACTATCCCCATTTTATAGATGAGGAAATGGACTTGCAGAGAGGAAGAGGAAAACACTTATGAACACTGTGCCTCTTATTCAGGTCCCTTTAGAAATCTCACCCAACTTGCTAATAAATGTCTTTTCTTGCAAACACTTCAGTTTTTCAGAGGAGAGCTGTAACATCTAGAGGGTGCTGTGTTAGGTTTAAAACTGATCAACAAAATGAACGGGATGGTAAAGTTAAAGAAGTGTGAAGCCAAGGAGAAAGTGTTACCACCTGAAAGCACAGAATAGCTTTGGAAGGAAACCCTAGACTTAGTCATACATTTACCACAAAACACCAGAAAATCAGGCTTAAAAAGAAAACACACACACACAGATGATAAGAATGAGCTTGTGATCAGAAACTATGAAAAGGAAGGTGACTAATGAGAGATGGGAGGTGTTAAAAAATAAAACTGAACTCATGATAAAGTCATTTAGTATCACCCAGTCTTAAAAAGTAAAAACACTAAAAGAAACCAAATAGCTACACAGGAGCTCTGGTGAGATAAGACCTTAATAATTAGATAGAAATGATGGAGTGGGAGCATCTCACCAAGGGCAAATGCAAGAGCAAGATGAAATTTGAAGAGCCGTCTCATAAATGTTAAGGCTCAAAATGAAAGGAGGCTTTTGTAGGGACTTCCCTGGTGGCGCAGTGGTTAAGAATCTGCCTGCCAATGCAGGGGACATGGGTTCGATCCCTGGTCCAGGAAGATCCCACATGCCACAGAGCAACTAAGCCCGTGTACCACAACTACTGAGCCTGCGCTCTAGAGCCCATGAACCACAACTACTGAGCCCACGTGCCACAACTACTGAGCCCACGCACCTAGAGCTCGTGCTCCACAACAAGAGAAGCCACTGCAGTGAGAAGCCCACGCACCAGAACCAAGAGTAGCCCCCCTTGCCCACACACAGCAGCGAAGACCCAACGCAGCCAAAAATTAATTATTTTTTTTTTAAAAAAGAAAGGAGGCTTTTTGTGAAAAATGCTGAGAACAAAAGAGCTTTCAAAGAAAAATGGAACCACAGCTTGAAGCCACATCTGGAATTGCACCTGGCACACACAGATACTCAGTACATAAATAAGTACATATTGAATACATGAATGAATACAGTAGGATTAACAGATGATAACAGGAAAATAAAGCCCTATTGTATTCAATTTTTTTATGAAGGAGAACAATAATGGCATTTAAACCATTTGTAAGAGTCTCTAGCCACTTGGTAACTATACAAATATCCAAGAACAGACACATTCACTCACCAAGGAACTGAAGCAACTTGCAGTTACAGTAAGTAAAAAGGATCACGAAAATTAGAAAAAAACTCTTAAGGCCTAGAGATGCATAATCTTAACCCAACTTTCCAAAAAACTAATTTGAAAAAGTAGGTTCTGGAAACAAGAGACAAACAAAATTCTAGGCTTAATAATCAGACATGTGCTTTGAGAACCAGAAGAGAGTAAAGCAATAATCACTAACACATGCCAAACTCAGTATTCCCTCTTCTTTGTTAATACTGGAAGACAGACACAGAAAACCCACAAACACAGCAGTAGCCAATGGAAAAATCACAGATGGATGAAAAGTGGATTCACAGAATCCACAGAATCAATGCCAAGTTGACACTTCTCTGCTTTGTGTAAACAGAGTGGTGATTTGGGACCATTTCTGTTCAAAAGATTTTCCCCACAAAGATGCAGATGAAAACAAAGACACAGAAGACAAGCTAATCATATATGTGACATAATGTAGAAGAAAACTAAAACACTGGATGACAAACTAAAAACTAAAAAAGAACTTGGTAGGCAATAAGAATTGGACAAAACTAATGATAATTTTTCTTACTAAGATACAGAGCTGCCACTAATCTGATTCTACATTTTTTTCAGAGTAAAAACAATCTCTCCAATTCTATCTGAGTCCAGCCAATGAGTTTTAGTTTCCACCAGTTAGTCATTTAACCCATTCATAATATTAGTATTTAATACATCTCAAGATCCCCTCTTAAAGAGTTCCACATAAAATATGTTCATGACATAGACCTCAAAGTCACCTAGCTGGTAAGTGTTGAGTTAGAGGTGAATGCGAAGTCTATTATGTAAAACGGAGGTATACAATTTAGATAAAGATTATTCCTATCAAGTAAACTGCATTTACTTAATTCTTACTTGGAATTAAGAATTATTCTTACTTGGAATGTTATTAAACTTATTCTTACTTGGAATGTCTATTTTCTAATAATAATTATTTATAATGGATGCTGAGGAAGAATTACATGAGTACAAATTGCCTTCCAAAATCACCTAAGATCAAAACGCCTCTGGGTCTCAGTTTCCTTTTTTACAAAATGAGGAAGTTGAACCAAATCATCATCAGATTTAACAAATTTCCAAATTTAAAATACTTCCATACGGGACTACCTTGGTGGTGCAGTGGTTAACAATCTGCCTGCCAATGCAGGGGACACGGGTTCGAGCCCTGGTCCAGGAAGATCCCACGTGCCACGGGGCAACTAAGCCCATGTGCTCTAGAGCCTGCGAGCCACAGCGACTGAGCCCACGCACCACAACTACTGATGCCCGTGCGCTCTAGGGCCCACGTGCCGTGCCTAGAGCACGCGTGCTGCAACTACTGAAGCCTGCACGCCTAGAACCCGTGCTCTGCAACAAGAGAAGCCACCGCAATGAGAAGCCTGTGCACCACAACAAAGAGTAGCCTCCACTCGCTGCAACTAGAGAAAGCACACATGCAGCAACAAAGAACCAACGCAGCCAAAAAAACCTTTTTAAATAAAAAATAAATTTAAAAATACTTCCATCCTTTACAATAGTATAAATGTCTAATTGAATTACAGAGTTTTACAGTTTGGCAGTTCCTCAAAAACTAAACATAGAATTGCCATAGGACCCAGCAATTCCACTGCTAGCTACGTACCCAAAAGAATTGAAAGTAGGGATTGTACCCCGATGTTCACTGTAGCGTTATTTGCAACAACCAAGAGGTGGAAACAAGCCAAGTGTCCATCAACAGATGAATGGATAAACAAAATGCGGTATATGTACACAATGGAATATTATTTAGCCATAAAAAGAAGTTCTGATACATGCTACAACGTGGATGAACCTTCAAAACATTACACTAAGTGAAATAAGCCAGACACAAAAGGAAAATACTGTATGATTCCACTTATGTGAAATGTCTAGACTGCAAATTCACAGGACAGAAAGTAGATTAGAGGTTATCAGGGGCTGGGAGAAGAGGGGAATGGAAAATTATTGTTTAATTGTTACAGGGTTTCTGCTTGGGGTGATAAAAGTTTAGCAAGTGGATGGTGGTGATGGCTGCACAACATTGTGAATGTTCTTAATGCCACTGAATTGTACACCTAAGATGGTGAAGTGGTAAATTTTATGTTGTATTTATTTTACAATAAAAAATTATAGAATTCAAAAAATTTTATAGATGAGGAAGCTTGGACACACCTATGTGGTCCTAAGCAAGTCTCAATCTCTCCAATTTTCAGTTTCTTCATCTATAAAATATGAATAATAAAATCAGTTGTCAATTCATGGCATCTGTATGGGGCATCTGTCTAGAACTTGCGAGAAAAAATAAATTCCATGTATGAGTAAAACTATTTGATCTATAATGCATCAGAGATATGGAAGACCACCTATAAAAAAAGACTGACTCCAAAACCTGCTTAACTTGTAACCAGACTGAATATATTATCACATCTAATGAAGAAATAAGACAGTCAGAAGTAGGGTTGAAAACAAGAACCTCGAAAAGTCCAAGTCACAAGGCAAAGTGTGGTAGCATCTATCCAAGCACTATCCGGGGCAGAGTAAGAGTCCTGGCCAATAATCTTCCATGTGCACCTTGCATAGGACAAGGCTATTCCTATTGTAAAGATGGATAGGGCACTTACCTGCATATTACTAAGCGAAAGAAGCCAATCTGAGAAGGCTACATACTGTTTGATTGCAATTATATAACATTCTGGAAAAGGGCAAAATTATGAAGACAGTAAAAAGATCAGTGGTTGCCAGGGGTTAAGGGGGAGGAAGGGACAAACAGGCAGAGCACAGAGGATTTTCAGGGCAGTGAAACTACTCTGTATGATACTGTATTGGTAGATACATATAATCATAAATTTTTCCAAACTCACAGAATGTACAATACCAAAAAAAATGGATGTGGCCAATTAATTTCAAGTGTTCTAATCCCATTGACAACAAGACAATTATAAAATCTATTTCAATATGAGGATATCTCCTAGAGAATGTTATGATTGTCTCATCTTAGAAAAAAGGGAATAGAAGCAGAACAGTGAATATACTTTAAGTTATTAGCATTTTTATTACCAACAACCTAATATTTTGAACATTGAGACACAGGAAGTACTCAAGAAAGTGTTTTATATGTATTAATTCATTTAATCCTCCTCTGAACCCCGTGGTATAGGGACTATTAATATCCACATTTTACAGGTTAAACACTGAGGTACAGAAATTAAGGTCACACAGCTAGTAAGGGGTGGAGCCTGCATCCCTACACAGGCGCTCAGCCACTATTTTTAGAATACACTAAAAATTCATATTCATCAGTGAGAACCAACTCACAGAAAGTTTTAATTCCTAATACTATTAGAATCTGCCTAATTAATTGCAAAAGACATTTTATTTAATAAAATGGCCTGCTACTGACAAGATGGGGCAATGGGTGGTGGGGAGGAGGTCGATGGTCTGGAGGAGAGATGCATCTGGGGCAAGGGAACCCTATAAACGGGCTGAGCCCTGGTTACTGAGTGGGACTGGTGAGATCGACAGGTCTCACCATTTAAGAAGTCTGAAAATCCAGCCTAACTCCTTTGACTTTCTCCAGGTAAGAGCCCTCACATCATGGCACTGCTACCAGCCACATCCATCCATGGGGTTAATGCCTAGGTTCCAGCAGTAATTTATTTTTATAATGGAGGATATTGGGACAAAGTGGGAAAATGGCAGGGCAGATGTCTGATACCATTCATCAGCATCTGATGTTATAATGCTCAACCTAATCAGCCCACGTGGATGGATTAGGGAGGGTCAATATAAACTACCCCATCATTAATTCCTCCAGTTAGCTCAGAATCTACATAGGACAGTGTAGATGGCATATCAGGCTATGTCTTCATCCATTAAACCTAAAATTCATTCGACTCTTCTGGTTCTGATTCTATGTTCCACAACATCCTTTTTGCATCTTCCTATAGGGCAAGAATGTAATTCAAGTAATGCAGTCCAAGAATTTTTAAATAAACTCCATATATCAGTCTTATAAATTTAGTTAAATGATATACCCATGAGAGATGAATCTGTTTTTGGCTTGCTGAAAAAAAATAAGCCTGTGAGACTGAACCAAACTTTGGTCAAAGGTAGTGAATGCCATCCTGCGATTCTCCTGAGAATATTCCTATTCTTACCCCCTTTATGCTCCACATGCTCTTTTTTATTTTTTCATGTAAGAATTATCTGTCAGGGTAATTGCAAAAATTAAATGAGATAAATTGTTTACCAAATTTACTGGCACATTAAAAAAAATGTTCATTTCTTCCCCTACCCTCTTACCTCTAGACTTTATTAATCCAGATTAAAAAGGTAGCAATCAGAAAACTGTACATTCATGCTAGATTAGAGTTGATTTTATATACGACGAGGCCTATGAGTTCCAGAGGAAACAATTTTCTTCTACTTCTCAGATATGGAAAAGTACACCAAAAAATAATTCCTACAGATAAAAAGCAGTACAAATAGAAAAGCTATATAAATTACCCCAAGTCTAAAGTCAGAAAGAAAATTAGTCCAATACATTGGAAATAGCATTAGAATGATTACTTAGCCATCACTCTGACTGAACAAGAACAAACGGTGACTATCACAATGAGCAGTGAAAATGTTTGGATGGATGAATGTTTTGAAGTGATCTTCAAGAGCAGGGAAGTTGGTGGTAAAACCATTTTGAGGGTCACTTTCTTTGTCGTACTGTTATTGTGAAACTACCCAACTTTTGCAGAACTTCTCTCACGTGAGCCCAATTAAAAATACAAAACAACCAACGTAAGGAAAGTTCTGTTTCCTGCCAGTCTGCATTTTTTTTTCCTGGCTGTGGCTGAGAAAGTTGAAATTTTATGTTGCAATTACCGTTTGTCTTTTTCTGAGTACCCTGGTGGCTTTTCTGACAGCTCACAGCTGCCTTAATCTTCCACACAGGTTAGGGTTAAGATGGTCACATTCACCATCAGGATAAAAAGAAGAGTGTTTACATACCTCGTTCAGATTTTAACCGCTGATAAAGCTGAAACTGATCCACAGATACCAAACAGGCAATCTGAAAGCAGAGACATTTAAAAGGTGAGATTTCAGTCATCACAGAGCCCTGAGTTACCAGTCTTTTTATGATCCCTTTTTCTTGTTTGGCTTACTGTATCCTCTCTATACCAGCTGTCCACAAACTTCTTTTTCCTTATACTGTTCATGCAGTAACAGAAGCAGCAATTCCCAAATCATCCCCAGTCCTCTGCCATGGCTAGGATTCGCTGCTCAAGGCATCAGTTACAGAACTCAGGGATCACCTCCTGTTCTTTTATCAGCATCTAACAAGACCAGACAACCAAATTTTTGGACTTCCCAAATTATCTGGGCACGTATACAAATGATGCTCCTCTTCTCTTTTAAGACATTTTTATTTTTATTATTTATTATTATTATTTTTTTTTTGCGGTACGCGGGCCTCTCACTGTTGTGGCCTCTCCCGTTGCGGAGCACAGGTTCCAGACACACAGGCTCAGCGGCCATGGCTCATGGGCCCCGCCGCTCCGCAGCATGTGGGATCTTCCCGGACCGGGGCACGAACCTGTGTCCCCTGCATCGGCAGGTGGACTCTCAACCACTGCGCCACCAGGGAAGCCCTTAAGACATTTTTAAAAGATTATAGTTCTACTGGGCATCATTCTTTAAACAAAGCCTGAAGATTCAAGTGTAGGGAGTAGCTGGGGTGAGTAACAACGAAAAAAGATTATAGTTCTAATCTAAGAACTAAGACTAAGCTAAGAAAAGCTAAGACTAAGATCAGGTAGATACTGTCTCAGGAAAAATGAGAACTTCATTAATCACCTAGCAAAGAGTACTTTCTAAGCAACAGAAAAATCATTTCTTCTGACGAAAATCACCTCACGGGGCCTTCGGTGATCACTCATTGCCATCCATGCCCTGGTAGAAAAGAAATGCCTGAGATATTTCTTGTGGCTAGACTCCCACTTCCATTTCAGATGCCACTAGGAAAAAACAGTGATTCACATCTAACTAAATGACATTTCAGATTAATCATTTTTAAATTGCATTTCAAAGGCAGATGCAGGAAAAGCTAACTGCTCTTAAACTGGCATTCTAAAAATAATAATTCCACTGACGTCAACATATAAATATATTGACATTGCTTAAAAGACTTATAACTGAGAAAATCAAAGGACTTTAGATTAGGTTTTCAGACATTCGGCAAGTTGATAAAGGACACAGTCTTAGCCTTGGCAATTCCAGCTGTAAAACATGACATATTTTTGGTATAAAATATATCTAGATGAAAGTTCTTGCAACTAATGGAAGGAAGTCTGCTTTGAGAAAACCCTTAAAAATGAGGCATCTAAAATGTTATTTAACAAATATATTTTAAAAGGAAATGAAAACCTAATTCTCCCCCTCACAAAAAAATTCAACCTGTTTATTTTGCAAATGAATTAAACTAAGTTAGCTAAAATGTATGAAGAACCACAAAATGGGCAAGTTCAGTCTTCTATGTGCCAAGTAAAATCTCCTAAAATATAAATTTAGTTATAACATTTTTTCCAGTTGGGGGGAAAATGTTGCACTTTCATCTGGCACCTTAAATAAAAGCTCCTTAGCAATCACTGGGAAAAAAAATCATGGTTAATTTTACATGATGTGTATTTTACCATAATTTTTTTAAAAGTATGGTTAGGCTTTTCTCATACTGAAAGCCAGTTTTGTTTCATCTGTTATAATACTATGTGGACATCTTTCCTGAAAGACAAAGGTGTCTCAAATAAAATGCAGAGTTGGAGACAGAAGGTACAGGCTCGTGAAGAGATCGGAGGCATTAAGAATCAGAGGATAATTCTTGACTTAGTCACTGATTCACTGCAGGTGGAGGACAAATACTCTAATACGACATTAACTTTTGGGCCAATGGTACTTGGGGAATGATGTCATCTGGGCCTGAGAGACCTCAGTGATATTCTAGAAATCTATTTTTAACAACACGCCCCCCCCCCAAAAGAAGCTACTTGAGGTCTTTGATTCTATGGGACAGTCTTGTACTCTAACTGCCACCACCTAAAATAGTTTCTGGACTGATGAAGACCTTCTTCAAACCCCTGAAAGGCAACCCCTAAAAATTATGATTTTTTTCAATGACAAGCAATTTATATAACAGCTAAGTCCAACGGAGTTGATGGAAGACAAAGCAAACAGGAGATATTTTAGACACAGATGAAATTCTAATGAGAAAAAGGACAGAAATTAATGCAGTAAAAAGTCAACAATGATAGTGATGGAAGTTAATTTTAAATTAGAAAGATAAATTTCATCCGAGGACACATTATTGCCAACAGGGAAGTCAGAGGTCTCTAACTTTTTGTCTCTTACTCTACCTTGTATCTCCTATTTATTATTTTATAGCTCAAAGGTTTGTATGGAATTAGGTCTTAATATGGTATATCAATTTTTCTATTGAAATGTGTGATCAAAAAAGCTAGTTCCATCACTTCTCACTCACACAAAAAGTTAGTTTCATCACACTCACGGTTTGATCCTTTTGGAATAAAGTTAACACAAAACACACCAGTCTATTCTCCAGCCCCTACCTCCTGGACTTCTTTTCCATATACTCATTGAGAGGCTATTGCAAAGCATTGGCTGGAAGCTTGGGATACAAAAGAGGAAGGAGATACCAAAGCTGCCTTCAAGAAACTTAAGTTACTCAGGAGGCAATATGTACACATAAGTTTAGAAAAAGATCTATTCCTTGATCTTATCATTTTTTAGATGTCATAGATTAGAGATAATTTTCTGAAATATTTTTATATACTTTGACTTTAGATGAGAGAAAGCTGAACCCAGTTTAAAAAAAAAAAAAGCTGATCCGGAGTATTAAATTCCTGGTTCTGTTACTATTTGGAGCTAAGTCACTATTGCTCGAGGTCTTTACAATTATAAAATTGAAATAAATGTGTTAGGATGATTACCGAAGGTTCAATCAGGCCACAGGTTAAGGGGCTACTGCTTAGAAAAAAGAAACAAATCAAAAGGACACTAAGATTGATTGCAAAACTGAAAATCCTAGAGAATAATAAAAGAGATTATATATAATGAGGTGTCTTATGTATTCAATTATCCTCTTCCTGCCAACAAACAAATTTCAAATCATTCAAAACCACACCAAGACACCTTTTTATTTTGAAATAATTTTAGACTTACAAAAAGTTGCAAAAAATTGTATAAAGTTCCTAAACGCCATTCCCCCAACTTCTAATGGGAACACCTTACATAACCATAGTTAATTATTAAAATAATAAAATTTACACTGATACAAAATAATTAATCTGTAGTCCATATTCAAACTTCACAAATTGTCCCACTAATGTCTTTTTTTTTTCAGTCCAAGATCCAATTCAGGATACCACCTTGCATTTAGTTGCCACGTCTCCTTAGCCTTCTCCAGTCTATGGAAGTTCCTCAGCCTGTTTTTGGCTCTTATGACCTTGACATGTTTGAAGAGTCCAGGCCACTTATTTGTACAATGTTCTCCTATGTGGGTTTGTCTGATGCCTTCTCATGATCAGGCTGAGGCTGTGCATTTTTAGCAAGAATATCACAGAAGTGATGTTGCGTCATCAGGAGATACATGACGACAATCTGTCTCATTACTGTCGATGTTAACTTTTTAACTTGATTAAGGTGATATCTGCCAGATTTCTCTACCCTTTGTAACCAGCAAGTATCCTGTAGTGAGATATTTTGAGATTCTGCAAATACACTGTTTTTCATCATACGTTTTCCGACTAATTTTTGTATCTATCAATAATTCTTGCCTATAATAATTATCACTGTGTTACTTGCTTAATAATGATTTTCTATTTCCATCATTCATTTCCGCATTTATTAATTAGAATTCTATTATAAGTAAGAGTTGTCCCTTATCCCTCATGTATTTGTTTATTCATTTATTTATTTAGGTCAATATAGACTAACAAGGCTTATTTTATTCAGCGAGTTCTAATCCATTACTAACCAGACTCATATTTCTTAGAAACAGAAATTTCTAAGTATTTTCTCATCTATTGAGAGAACTTCCCCCTCAAATCAACTACTAAAAAATCCTGAACTTGATTTAAAGTGATTTTTCGTTATTTGTCTTTTGAAATTTGTACTAACCTCCCTGTTAAACAAAAATTTTCCTCTCCTCCTATCCAAAGACCACGTTTTCTCCTCATCACTATTGAAACTTTCCAAAAAGAAAAAAAATTTTCATTCAAAGAGAAGGCAAATTCAGTTTCATTTTAATAGAACAAAAACAATAATATCAGAATAATAACAACAAAAGGCTACTAATTACCTGCAATCACTGTCTTTTTTGTTGTTGTTGTTAAAAATGAACCTGGGGGTATTTATTCAATACCCAGTTCCTACTCTGATGAAAGTCTTCACTTTTTCACCCCCCTCCACCTACAGCAGAGCATAGGCAGGGAATTCAGAATATACGTATATGTGGGGTGCTGGAACTATTATATATAACAGTTAATTGGATATCGCTAAAATCCACAAATGAGAAGAAACAAAAAGTCACACCCTTGTGGACCATTACTAACTATGACCATAATATTTGAGCAGACATCACCACCTACATTGACACTAACCCTACAAAAACCAAAGGAAAAGAAAGAGCAGACAGGGAAGCCTGCTTGCCAGAGAAGCATTAATGCTAAGAGTACAGTGTGTTCTCATTATATTGATAAATACAATATATGCTGTCTTTTAGTTAGAAAAATAAAATGGTTAAAACACAAAAACTAGGGATTGGCTTTCATGTATGTACTACCCATCAAGGTCTGGAAAGCCAGGACAGAAGAGGGAAAAAATAGTCTGGACTTTACTTAGGTTTGACCCTTTAAATCATACTTCTGCTATGGTTGCTCTTAAAAATGAAAGGAACAGGCTGAACATAGAATACAAAAGATCAGTAGATATGGAGATGAAACTGACCACAGAAATTGATCATTACAGCATGGCAAGGTTTTGGCAATTTTTGAAGGGCTGTGACTTGCAAAAATACTGGTAAGAGAAATAGTACTGGCCTTATGGATAAGTGCCCTATCACACTAACACAGAAACTAAGAATGTTTCCTATCACAACCCAGAAAATAAAAACTGGCCCATCCACCCATTCATATGACTGCAATAAACGAAGCTCACACTAGCTATCAAATCCTAGCTGAGGGCTTCCCTGATGGCGCAGTGGTTGAGAGTCCGCCCGCCAATGCAGGGCACACGGGTTCGCGCCGCGGTCCGGGAGGATCCCACGTGCCGTGGAGCGGCTGGGCCCGTGCGCCACGGCCGCTGAGCCTGCGCGTCCGGAGTCTGTGCTCCGCAACGGCAGATGCCGCAGCAGTGAGAGGGCCGCGTACCGCAAAAAAAAAAAAAATCCTAGCTGAAAAAACAAGAGGGCATCATTGTCTGAGAGCCGGAAGGTATGGCCCATTGGGGAAGCAAAAGATGGAGGAGACCTGGAATTCCAGGGCCAGGAATCTTTCAGAAAGGGCTGCTTTCACTCTTCTTTTTCCACCTGTTCTGCAGAGGCCTCAGTACATCTTCCCACATCATCCCCCGCCTCTCTCCCTCAGCCCATCAATGAGTAAAAGGGATATGCCCACGTGCACATCCACGTGACACATTCACCCCACTGCTGCTGAGTCTTCTTATATTTGCCTTTACTTAAAGGAGAAGCTTAGAAACATTACTCTCCATTTACATGCAGTTTTTAAAAAAATTATATAGCTATACCTTTTTTTAAAAAAAATCATTTATTTATTTATTTTTGGCTGCATTGGGTCCTCGCTGCTGCGTGCGGGCCCTCAAACAACGTTTTAAATATGTTCTAAGACAAAATTCAGCTTGGAATCTCAAAAACATCTACTAACTCCAGCATGGCAGATTCCTTTATCCTGTGCCACCCCAAAGTTTTATTCTTCTCCAGCCAACAGGGAACACAGTCAAAGGTTGTTTATAGACATGCTCAGTCCCTTCCCATTCAGGTCCTTAAACTACAGGAACATCGATATGGACACTTGCCTGGGCATCCTCATTTTTCCTCTGCCCCAGCTTCATACTCAGATAATGGGGGGAAAAATGAGTTAAATGAAAAGACGGCAAGTGGAGACAGGGCTAAAGGGTGATTTGGGGGGAACAACTGGATCTCCTATAATTCCAGCAGCCTTTACATAAGCCACCCTAAACAAACACATGATACGAGTAAAAACTGTGTTTATTTTGCAAATATAACTTCAAATTTCTTGGCACTCCGCTCCTCCATGCCCCCATCCCAGTCCTTCCACAGTGCCCCACCCTAAATCCCTTCCTATAGCAATTCTGGAGCTCCCGTTCTTGACAAGAACAGCTGCACCCATTCATCCTCTGGGTATGTGCTGTGGCACCAGCAGTAAAGGCAGGTCATGTCAGTGCCCCAGGACTTGGAAGGAGTATTGGTGGGTGAGAAGCTGTTCCCTGTCATCCACTGCCAGCTGGCAAGGGGTAGAAGTTCAACTTCTCAGGCCGTGTAATGGTAGGTATGTGCTCCACTTAAATTTTTTTTTTTAATATGTATTTTTTTTAATTTATTTTTGGCTGCGTTGGGTCTTTGTTGCTTCATGCAGGTTTTCTCTAGTTGCAGCGAGTGGGAGCTACTCTTCGTTGCAGCGCATGGGCTCTAGGGTGCGCGGGCTTCAGTAGTTGTGGTGCATGGGCTCAGTAGTTGTAGCTCTCGGTCTCTAGAGCGCAGGCTCAGTAGTTGTGGCGCACAGGCTTAGTTGCTCCGCGGCATGTGGGATCTTGCCGGACCAGGGATTGAACCTGTGTCGCCTGCACTGGCAGGCGGATTCTTAACCACTGCACCACCAGGGAAGTCCCTCGCCACTCAAATTTGACATGGCCCAGACAAATGGGTCAGGTTCTCCCTGTGGTGGTATGTTACTTCCCTAACACAGTAAGGAAACTGCTTAAATGAGTCATCACCTTTTTAACAGGGCTACTAACTTCAAGCAAAGGCCTTGCCTGAAGAAATGCTATCAGGACCAACCATCTGTGTCCTGCCTTTCATAATTCCATGTTGGACAAGATTCCTGGATCAAGTGCATTCGAAACGCCGCTGAGCAACAGCTGAAAGTACCAGATGACGCAAGTAAGGTTTTCCTTTTCCCCCGGGGTCCCAGTAATTGCGCCTCTAGGGCACAAGTCCTCCAGTCACTGACTCCCACCAGCTTCCATGACATTGAAGGGAAGCTGCCCTTTCTGCTGTTTCTTACATAAATAGTATTTGGGTTGGGCATTGAATGCTTTGCTGATGAAGCTACTCCTGATAAATAGAAGTGAAGGGGCAGAGCCACGACTGAGCCAATTTGGGAGCATTACAGCTTGCAGGAGACACACATACGAAGCACAGTCAACTGTGTGAGCTAGACCTACATAGGAAAGCATTCAGAGGTGTCCTTTGAAGATGAAAAATTTTAGACTTACATGCATTTTGTAAGACAATGAACGGTGAAGAACCATATATCGTACTATAAATAGCTGCAGCACAAAGGGAACCTCAGCCTTAACCAGAATTATGCTTTTTTTTTCAGAATTATTCTTAACAAGCAAAGTATATTTATGTGTTACCTATAAAAATAAATACTTTTTTAAATGACGGAAGAAGCAGTCATAGAGATAGAATCCAGTCGAGCACAATGTCGATAAGCCCCATTGTGATATACTCAATAATATCTAGATTAAGAGCTATGTGATAGAATAATAATAACTGTATATGAGAAAAGCTTGATGTCAAGTCAGAAAGGGAGATGGTACAGCCCAAGCTCCTGTGTGTAAGGTATTTGCTTTGAAAGGAATAGTCCCATATAAACTGTCGAAGCCACCAAGAGCTCCATTATAACCTACTCATTTCTCAGTTCAAAAATGAGAGGTAATCACCACCACCACCACATTTTTTTACTCTGAAAAAAAAAAATAGTGGCAAGTTAATTAAGAACATTTGATTACTATAATTCACGCCCATCTTCAGTCAGGCTCTTAGCCAGACCTATGAGTACAGAAATGGTCCTTTAATGTCCTGGAGTGTCTCTTACTTACCTAATGGGAAACAGACTTTGGAGAATGTAAGAAGTACCATAGTTTAGTTTGGAGTATGTTTTCGTTCTGTTTTTCAAATATCCTTTTGTCATTTTTAAGAGCCATTATGGGTTTATTTGCTTTTAATGCAGCCTAAAAGTAAAATTGTTTTTCGAGTAAAGCTGGGTAAATGGAATCAGCCCTAGGGAAGTGTGAATGAGCACGTGAACAGAGGGAAAAGTAAGGATTAAGAAGGAGAAGAGAACTACAGGGGAAGATGACCAGGGAATGTCTATACTAAGAAAACCAGAAAAGTTAGACTGTTCTAGAGATCTCTCAGACAAACCATGGCCTGTCTTCATTCATCTGTACAACATTAGCCCTAACATTTGATATCCAAAGTGTCAATGGCGAATGGTTACCATGCATTCAAAGTCTAGAACGCCACTATGTAATGAGCTTTCTGCAAAGATGGAAATGTTCTGTTCTGTGCTGTGCTGTCTAACCTGGTAGCCACGAGCCACATGTAGCTACTGAGTACTTAAAATGTGATCAGTGCAAACAAAGGAATGAATCTCTAACTTTAATTTTAGTTAGATGTAAATAGACACCTGTAGGCTTATCTAGAAGAGAGACTGGGATTACTTTCAAAGGCTTGTTTAGAAACGTCACTTCACTTATGTTTAATAGATTTTGCATACATGAATTAAACAAGATTCCATGGCAGACACGGCTCTTGCTGCCTGTTCCGTCTCACACTTTTTCCTCTTATAATTATCTGGTTCTTTATCAGTATAATGTCTCCCTGCTAGATCAGAAGCTCCAGGAGGACAGCACTGGGACTGTCTTATTCACCTCTCTGTCCTGGCCCAGAACAGGGCCTGGCACATTGTACACTCAGTAAAAAAAAAAGCAGCATATTCCCTGGAAGGCTTATGTATAGAAAGATGCTCCTGCAAATCTGGGTCTCATTTTAAAAACCACTTCCAAGTTGCACAGATCAATAGTATTCTTGGTAGATAACCTAATTTTTCCCTATTTTAATTTCCTCTACCCATTACTCACACAAAAGTAAACATTTCTCACCACAGGATGTACATATTCAATACTGCCTTTTTATTTTAAAAATTCAATTTATTTCATGATTTTCCTAAAATGAACAACTTCTAAACCATTATGTATTCCTTTTATTCTTCCCCCCAAAACACTTCAAGCTCAATTGTACCACTTACCCGATATTTCATAAGCTAAACACAGGGTGCTCAGATGCAGATTGGTTAAATATGGTCTATAACATCTTTCTGACTGCTTTGCGTACAAAGCAAAGGATATATATGTAGAGCATATATATTTGTATACAAAGCATATGTGTGTGTATGTATCGTGTTTACATACACATATTCATACACACACAGGCACATATCCACATACATACATATCCACACACCTATATATCTATACACATATATGCACTCTATTGGGCTTTCAATTATCAAGTCCTTTATCATGCATTCTATTTATCTACCTAGTTCTACTCTTAAAGCCATGTAATTTGTCAGAAAGTATTGGATTGGAATTCTAGCTCTTCTGCTTTTTAGATATGCACTCTTGGGCAAATTACTTAGACACTCTGGGCTTCAGTTTTATAAGTTTGTTGAAAGAATTAGATGGTATACTGGCTAAGAAAGCAACTACATGAACACAGACAAGATTTAAAGTGAGCAGGGCCGGAAGGTTGAAAGCAGATTTAAGGGCAACCTACTAATCAGGGATTGAAAAAACAAAGGAAAGAGATACATCACAGTCTTAATACAGTGGGAGAAGAACTCACTCAAAAAAGACATTTCTATGCCTGATAAATATTGAATGAAAGGCCTTTCTCTGCTCTTTGGAAATGGTTCAACTCAGGCTACCTTTGCAGAATCACAATAATTTATATTATCTATAACCGTGGCTAATCTGTCACCTATCTGACTATTCAGATAAGGCCACTGACTATTCAGCCTCCAAACCTCACATTTGGTAAACAGTTTCTATAAAGAATCCAAGGTATGTAGCAATAAAGTACTCCTTTAAAAAGTTAACCTCTGGGGCTTCCCTGGTAGCACAGTGATTAAGAATCCGCCTGCCAATGCAGGGGACACGGGTTTGAGCCCTGGTCCGGGAAGCTCCCACATGCTGTGGAGCAGCTAAGCCCATGCGCCACAACTACTGAGCCTGCGCTCTAGAGCCCGCGAGCCACAACTAATGAGCCCGTGTGCCACAACTACTGAAGCCCGCGTGCCTAGAGCCCATGCTCCTCAACGCGAGAAGCCACTGCAATGAGAAGCCCGTGCACCCCAACGAAGAGTAGCCCCCGCTCTCCACAACTAGAGAAAGCCCGCGTGCACCCAGCAATGAAGACCCAATGCAGCCAAAAATAAATGAATAAATAAATTAATTAAAATAAATAAGTAAATAAAACATGATCTTTAAAAAAAAAAAAGAAGTTAACCTCTGTATTTTGTTTCTAGACTCCCTGGCAGAGAAGTACATAAAGAGTCAAGATCGTAGGAAATCATGTCAACAGGAAAGAGGGAAAAATCAGTGCAGTCATCCATACCTCAGCTTCCTGTAGGGTCCCGTGGTTTAGGCACACCATGTCAGGGCAAGTGATGGGAGACCCACATCCTTCTCGGATTGCCAGCTGCATGTACTGTTTCAGACACTAGGAGTTAAGAAAAAAAGACAGATAATTACCCACCGCATTACAGAAGCACCAAGGTTATACAACCGCCACTGCCTCTTCTTCCTTAATTGGCAGACCTGGGGCTCTTGTACTCAGGAAACATAAGTTATCTTGAGTGTGAATAATACTAAGAGCCATCACTCTGGAAAGAATGCAGAGACAGGTAATTAATTATGTATGACTTCGTCCTAAGAATACTGAGTTCATCCAAGGCAACAAGTCAATGCCTGTATGCTCACACATTTTATCTACCACAGATTGGGAAAAGGAGAAATGTTCTTTTGCACTAATGGCAAAAGCCTTCTTTGTACTTTTTTTTTTTTAACTTACATGACTTCCCGGTTCCATTTTTACGCAGTGGTCCTCTCCCTCAAAATTTGCTGGGAAGTAGAACTCTGTGACCCTCGTGCTGAGCTTGCCAAACAGAATCAAAATAGATTAAGGCACTGGCTCCCCTATGAATACTCTCAATAGCAAATACACCTGGAAGAAGAAACGTCAAAGACAATTTGGGAGAATGAGACCTTCCCAGAACTATAGGCCTTGGCAGATGCTATGATGAGGAAGTGTGAGGAGAACCCGGGGAGAGAAAATATTGGATAGGAAATAAGAAATCCAGAGAGAAGAAGTAGAACACCGTAGACAAACTTGGTCTACTCATGCCTGTTGCGTGTGGATCTTGGGCACTGGGTGGAGAAGTGAGTCAGACTGAAAAGGAACTGAGAGCATTAGGAAGACCTCCGACCTCTCCCTTCTCCCTTCCAACCCATCCCCACAGGCCCACAGGGAATTAAAAGGCATAGTTCCGGGAGATCAAACTCTTAAGAAATTCAAAAGCTGGCTCCTCGATTTCTACTAATTTGCTTATAATTGGTGAGCTCTTTTCTATATGCATGATGAAAAACAATCAAGCTCAAATGTTTGAGGAAGACACCCCCCCAAATATATAAGCGTCAATAAATTAATGACTCTTACAAAGTAATGATTAGTCATAATTTGGTTCTGATTTTTACAACACTATACATTTATGTATCAACCTGCTACATTAAAAATACTGCTGTCGCACCTTTTATAAAAGCTTAACTAGCAAATAAATCCTAATGACATAATTGTGAAATCTTTTCCTTCCATTGACCATCTTTATGCATTTTCCCTGTCTGAAAATAAAACTATCACAATTGTATTATTTCAGAAAAACAATCCTGCATTTATCTGATTGAAGTTACTGTTACAATGTAGTAATGAATTAATGACTAAGGCAAACCATTTAAACCATATTTTTAACTCGGTAAATACTTAAAAATTCCCTTTTCCAAGGAGTCAGTTTTTTATCACAGAAAAAACTAGAAAATAACCTAAATATCCAAAAACGAAAAAGGCCTCAATAAATTATACTAAAGTCATGTAATAGAATGCTGAAGAATCGAGAAAAGTATTTTCAAATGATGTTTAAAGACATGGGAAAATGCTTAAGATTTAGTATGAATTGGGGAATAAAAGATGATTTAGTATGAATTGGAGAATAATCAATATCTGAGAAGAGAGTCCTCTTAAGTCACTCTTCCCCTACAATTGACCAAGTATAGATATAATATTTTAACTTTCACTGTTTTGCTCAAGAGAAGAGTGAACAATCACTTGCTCTAGGAGTTACTACGCCAGACAAGGTCTCCAGTACGAGGAAGAATGACAAGAAAGCAGTAGCAAGGAAATGTGGGGAAGAACTTCAGTGTACAGGCAAAACTCGAGAGGAACTGCAAAAGTGGCTAAGAAAAATAGTGTCACACTAAGGGACAAATAAATGAGTCAATGATGTGAAGCCCTGTCCACCCAGCTCTGCTCCTGAGGACCTCTCGGCCTTCCAACTGCCACACAGATTCCAGCGTTCCTGCCTTGGTCTCTCCCCCTGCCACTTGAAACTGATGTAGAAAGAGTGAAAATGTATGGTCTCTAGGCTCAAAGGGAAGATATCTGAGAAAAACAAAGTGAACAGTATAATAAGCATCAAATCGCAATATCTGGGCTCTAGCCTCAGTGCCACTCTATCAGGTGACAAGGGGACCATTACCTAAACCATGACCCCGACTTGCCTCCCTTAATTTTTAAAATGGGGACAATAATACCTGTTATGGCTACTTCACAGGGTTTTAAACACTCATACGCACAAACACAAAGCTAAAATTGTGTACATGGAAGCCCTTCGGAAGTGTGCAAAATGCAGAATATTTAGTCATATTTCTACTGCATTTCACCTGGTCTCAGACTTCTAAAAACTTTGTGGAGAAATGTTAATCCTTTAGCCTTCTAAGATTCTTTCTCCACTCCCTTCAGGAAACTCGTTAAACCACTTGTGGTAGAGAAGCTCCATAAACAGAGCAGATATTTATAAGAGAACATCACACACACCTCTATTCAATCCTCTCTGTAAAACTATTTATTTGCATCTATAGAAAAGGTTTAGAGTTAAATAGGAACTAAAGAGACTATGTGAGTCTTTATAGGCAAAAAAATTCATCTCAACTTATACTGCAAACTTGTAAAGCTGAAATCTAAGTTTTCCCAAGAGTTTATAATGTATGTTCTATTTGCTAATGTAATGCTCTTAGATACACTGCAACCAGGATACATAAACCCAGTGAATTTTGAAGCTTCCCACAAAGACTCTCCTGACCACAATATTATCTGACCTGTGCTTTTAGGACAGAAGTTAGAGGTGTATACACTGACGACAGTGTCTAAGTATATAACTTTTTTTTTTTTTTAAATTCTGAGAAACACTGCTTCAAAATAGAGATTCGTAAGTGCATGTTGCTAAGTGACGCTACAGCACAGGCACTTGACACTCCCTCACTACGGGCATGCATTTCTATTCAAAGGCAAAGAGGGAAAACAACCAGCCCAAGTTACTGCCTCTTATGAATTTTCAAGTAACTTAGGTTCATTATATGTTTTCTATTAGCTTTCACAAAAATTTAATCTCAAACCCTCCCTCTCTTCTTTAGCACCTCTGGCTAAAGCACAAAAGAACCATAAGCATGCACGTGAACCCCTGTGCACGTTACACAAATTAAACCTACATACAATGGTTAACAATTCTGGGAGAAATGGCACCTAGCTTGTAAATACAGAGAAACACAGAAAGAGAAAAAAGAAAACTACCGTCATTTAGTCACATTAAAAAAAAAATCACATTCCATTAAACAACAGGATTAAACAAATGTCTAACTATGCAATTTTCATAACAGCTAACAAATTCTAAGGGAAATGTTTCAAAAATTGAACTTTTCAAAAATCTTTTTTTTTCACATCTTTATTGGAGTATAAATGCTTTACAATGTTGTGTTAATTTCTGCTGTACAACAAAGGGAATCAGCTATATGTATACATACATCCCCATAACCCCTCCCTCCCAACCTCCTTATCCCATCCCTCTAGGTCATCACAAAGCAGCGAGCTGATCTCCCTGTGCTATGCAGCAGCTTCCCACGAGCCATCCATTTGGTAGTGTATATATGTCAATGCTAGTCTCTCACTTCATCCCAGCTTCCCCTTTCTGCGTCTTTATTCCTGCTCCGATGACCCAAAAGATAATGAAACAACTTTTTCTTTTAAATCGCCAATATTCCATTTAGTTTGATAGAACATAGAAACATCTTTAGGTCATTAAGGGTCATGTATAATAATGACTGTTCCTCAAAATCATTCCACAGCCCTCAAGAATTCAGATGGGATCTAACCAAGGATTTAACCATCAAACACCTGGTGAACCAGATGACGTGTCTCTTCCAACCCTGAGAGCCTATGAATTATGTACAGTGGAGTCTTCCCAGAAAGGGGTTTCTTCTAGGCCCCTTTCAGGGATGTTATTTTCCAGTTGACCAAAGGGCATTCTTCATTAGATATTCTCATCTATTAGGTGGACAAGGCAAAAAGGGCTACAACATTCAGACAAAGCTCCTATGTATCCACCACAAGAATTATACATACACACACACACACACACACACATCAATATATTTACTACACAACTGCTCATTCTGTTACTACATTATAGCTTTCTTAAAGGTTTTTTCCTTTAAGAAAAAGCATTATAATGAATAGTTGATGGAACTGGATTCTAATGATCAAGATTGAAGTACAAGCTCTAAAAGTCTCCTCTGCATCTTGGGCAAGTCATTAACCTCTCTCGCTGCAGCACTCACAGTTATAAGATGGGACAATACCACCTGCCTAGCCTACTCTCAGGGAAATGGAGGGTCCTCCATGAGGATAAATACATGAAAATACTCTGAATAGTGAAAGAGGAATGCAAATGTACAGAAGAAGACGATGGAATAGAAGTCTCTGAACTTCAGGCAGGCACGCAGACATGAAAGCCCCAAAAGAGATGTGACCCCAAGAGGGTGGGGAGGGGAGGTAAGAGGACAACAGGCATTGTTGGGAGAAGAGAGGTAATGAGTGCCATTAACTGAAAGTTTAAATTGAGCCCCAGGATCGTGGACACTTCGAGGTGCCGGTGCTGGGGTTCTGAGGTCAAATAAAAACTGGCAGCCCACGTGGCTTGAAGCTGAGTTGGTGACCTACAGACTTAGGGTTTCTCATCCCTAGCTCAGCCGTGGGTGGGAAAGAAGGTGATGAGGGGGAAGTACTTGAGGTCAAAATCTAGACAGGCCTTGAGTAAGTGTCTGTTTTGCTTTTTATCATTCCTAGTACAATGCTGTACACTAAAATGGATATTTAATAAAATTCAGACTAACACTTCTCGGCCTCGGTACACAATTACATCACAATGTCTCAAGTGTGTTCTAAATAACATCTCTTATTGAAGCCAATATTCTGTTTACTCCAGTTCAGACTATGATGTGTGTACACGATCCAAGAATAATGCCTTCTTTGTTGGATGCCGTTGAGCTAAATTATTAGTACAACTCAAGATGGTATCTCTTCCAATTCAAAAAGCCTTTTAACACACCCAAAGTATCCTGGCTTGGAAACATATAATGGGTTCAAAAGAATTCAAATAAATCAACAACCCATAGCTAAGCAGTAAGTTGTTTCCTGGTACAGCATGATCCTAAAACTTTTTTCTTACAAAACCCCTTTCAGAAACCTTGACTTTTCACAAATACGATATTCCTAGTGACGGGGATCACCTTCATACCCCTTTGTCAACTACACAGGACATCAGAGGACTGATAGGAAAACCTGGTACCAGATGACTGCAAAGAAGCCCCAAATCAAACAACAAACCGTAACTAATGTTAAAAAGAGACCTTAGCTTTACATTTCTCATCCTTAAGCTTCTCTTATTCGAGAAAGCCTTCCTTGCCTTGGACCCCAGTCTGATGCAACGCCCAGACTGTCTGCTCTCACAGCACCTTGATGACCAGCTAGCACAGTACTTTTCAAACTGGGTGCAAAGATGCATTCTTGGGAGCTCCCAAGTTCTCCATGGCTAGGTTTTTTCCCCCCATTTTATGTTTATTTAATGGTATTAATAAAAGCAGAGAAGACCCATTTCCACTCAATGTCAACGCTCATACTTGTGCTGGTGGGGCAGTCCTGTTTTGCCAAGCAGGAATGCTTTCATTGTCACAGGCTGATGAGAAAACAATGGAAGTATCTGGGCCAAGTGAAAGCTGTACAAATCAAGATTTTTAGTGATTCCAACACAAAAAAGTGGCAAGATCACTGAATTACCACTTGTTCACTGGAACACACCAAACTCAGAGCCTAACTGTTAAAAGTCGTTTAGTGGAAACTAAACATCGCCCATCACATCAATGTTCACTTGAATTTTATTGGTCTATAATTTTAGTTAATATTTAGCTTATGCATTTATTCTGATGTTCTTGTTGTTTGAGATAGAAGTTTAAGGTGCTTATCCCTTGTATTATGTTTTATCAGTTTAAGTGAGTTTAAAATTATTTTTACTTTAGCCTATCTCAATATTGGGGTTCAAGTTATTTTCCCCTTCAAAAGAAATCCCTACTAATCCATCAAAAGGAGGAGAACAGTGTGATTCTCAACGGCAGTGGGGCTGGTAGTATAGCACTTTCCCTTGAGGATGTATTAGAATATCAAGCCCTCCAAAGAGAATCTTATAAACCATACAACCGCCTCCTCTCCTCCAATTCTCCAGAAGACTCGGATTTCCCTCCCTACTTGCCAATTTTCCCATCAACACCTTAGGTAACACTAGATTTTAACAATTGAAGCATGTTGTACATGGAAATCATGCAGCGATTATCATCCTACATTGCAGGAGACTGTGAACTTGCATATCTCTCCAGTAGCCCAGACACCTTCAAGGTCTGGATCCTGTCTTACTCCTCTTCATATCCTCTGGAACCACCCATCACAGGAGCTGGTACATGGTAGACACTCAGACATCTGTGGGAGCTGGAAGCATGAATCTACCACCTACCAGCTTTGCGGCAAAAACTCCTTCTGTTCCAATCACTGAAACAGAAACCCACCCCACCTGCGGCATTCCTCTCTTTTCTTCTCCTTGGACACATATGAGCCGATACCACCTTCCAGGGCCAACTCCACTGTTTTCTAGTTCCCATTCCCTGCTGACTTTCAGGAAATTTACCCTATTGATCATCTAGTTTCTTTCCTATATCTTGAATATTTCCCCATGTATTGGGTTCTTCCCCAGCAGTTAAACATGCCTAAAAATATCCTACTTAAAGAAAAACAGTCATAAAGCAGCAAAGAAAAACAGCCCTCCCTTACTCCTATTGCTGGCTGTACACTACCTTCTTCATTCCTCTCTTCAGTCAAGTGTGTGAAAGAGCTGTCTGCCCTCACCTCCTTCACCAGCCCCATCCCCATTCTTCCCCTACAGTTTCACTGAAGTGGGTGCTAAAGTCAACAGCCACCTCCATGTCACTACATCCATACACACGTTCTTTCTTCCTGACCTCTCGGCGGTCTAAGACCCAATGAACCCACCCCTACTTTCTTGGAACTTTCTCCTCTCTTGCCTTCAGAATTCCACACTTCTCTGAGTTTCATTCTTCCTCTCCGGCCATTCCTCCTCAATCTCTTTTACTTCCTCTACTCAATTTTTAAATGCTGGAATTTCAGGATGGGATCAAAACTCTTTTCTTTTCACGCTTTCTTTTTGGTCACCTCACTAACTAGATATAACTAGTTATTTATTTGGTCCACTGCCTATTTGTTCTCAGGTCCATTCCCCACTTCCTGCTCTGCTCCGTAACGCAGAGAATGTACTTCCCGGGTTCCAGGGAGACTTGGCCAATGGGAGGCATTACTAGAAAAACTAGAGGGGGGGAGGAGGGAAGGAGGCTGGGCATTTCCACCTCCACCCCTTTGCTTTCTGTACTGACCTCCGACAGTGGCTGCATCTCCTGCTCCTCCTGGACAGGACCCTTCCCCATGGCTCTAGCTCCCACAATGGCTCTAGCTCTCACCAGATACCCTAACTCCTATTCTAGTAATACCTTTTCTTCCTCTTGTCCCCTAGCTTCCAGGGGAGTGATGCTTCCTGTTGTTGCTAATATCTAGGTGCTTCACTGCCCTATTTGGCTTCTCGGTCCTCCATCACCTTTATAACCAATCACCTGAATGAAACTTCCTGTTTTGAAAGACAAGGAGTGATTTCCATTCTCCTGGCCGAATCTCAACCAATAAATCAATGAATCCCAAATTTACCCTTCCAGGCCAGGTCTCTTCACATGTGCTCCAAAGCTGCTTATCAAACTGGGTACTTAGCATACTGGGCCCTGAATGGCTCATAGGGACCTCACACTCACATGCAAAGCTGAATTCATGATCCCCTCCCCCAAATCCCATCCTTGTCCTATGCCTTCTATCTCTAGGAATGGCATTTCCATGCACGCTGTTGTACAACCCAGAAACCTAGGAGTTTCTGGGTTGACACCTCTTTCTCTCTTACCCCTATATCCAATAAATGCCTACTACACATCTTCACCTGGTTGTCTAATCACAGCCTCAGACTTGACTTAGCAGAGCTTCGGAATCCGCTTGCCCCATCATATCAACACACACGCTTCCCCACATCCCCAGGCTTCCCATCTCAGTAACTGAAACCAATTACCTACTTGCGGAGCCAAAGCAAAAACCATCCATCCCTGATTCCTCTCTTCCTCAAACTCCACAACCAAAACAGGCCCCAAATCTAACCACTTCCTACCACACCCACTGCAATTCAAGTCACCATCACTCTTTCAAAGACCCCTGCAAGAGCTTTCTCAGGGGTCTCTTGGCTTCTCCTCTATAGGGCAGCCAGAGTGCTCTTTATACATTTTTTAAATAAAAATCATACATTATTTTCCTGCCCCAAACCCTCCAATGAATGTGCACCTCACTTAGATTGCCTCTCAAACTCTCTACCACGCCTCACAAGGTCCTAAACGTTCCAACTCCAAGCTACTGCCCCAACCTCATTCCTACAGCATTCCTCCCTTATTCTGGGAACACGCGCCTTCTATTTCTCCAACATGCCCAACTTGTTCCTGTCCTAAGGCCTTTCTTGGTATTTGAATTTCCTCTCCCAGGAATTTGAATTTGCTCTTCCCCCAGATGGCTCACTCTCACTTCATTCATTCTGCAGAGCACAGAGCCCCGAAGAAAAGGATATAAGACAAATATGTTTCTATAGACAAGAAACACTAGAAACTACGAGATCCCCATTGGGAAGGGCAGCTGTGATATTGTGATTTATATTAAGAAAAACATACTTGGTCTTCATCCTTTTTCTAGCACAGAGCTTCTAAAACCCTTGGAATTTCCTAAGTGGTAAGAGAGAAAAATTGTGTCTTTTGTTATGTTAATGACTTTTTTTTTATTGGAGTATAGTTGCTTTACAATATTGTGTTAGTTTATACTGTACAGCAAAGTGAATCAGCTACACGTATACATATATCCCCTCTTTTTTGGATTTCCTTCTCATTTAGGTGACCACAGAGCACTGAGTAGAGTTCCCTGCGCTATACTGTAGGTTGTTAGTTACCTATTTTATACATAGTATCAACAGTGTATGTATGCCAATCCCAATCTCTCAATTCATTCCCCCTACCTTCCCCCTTGGTATCCATACGTTATTTTGTTTGTTTTAAGAGAAATTTATTTTTATTATTTATTTATTTTATTCATTTATTTTTGGCTGTGTTGGGTCTTTGTCGCTGCGTGCGGGCTTTCTCTAGTTGGGGCGACTGGGGGCTACTCTTTGTTGTGGTGCACAGGTTTCTCATTGCGGTGGCTTCCCTTGTTGTGGAGCACGGGTTCTAGGCATGCGGGCTTCAGTAGTTGTGGCATGCAGGCTCAGTAGTTGTGTCTCACGGTCTCTAGAGCGCAGGCTCAGTAGTTGGGGCGCATGGGCTTAGTTGCCCTGCGGCATGTGGGATCTTCCCCGACCAGGGCTCAAACCCGTGTCCCCTGCATTGGCAGGCGGATTCTTAACCACTGCGCCACCAGGGAAGTCCGGTATCCATAGGTTTGTTCTCTAAGTCTGTGTCTCTTTTTCTCCTTTGTAAATAAGATCAACTATACAAATTTTTTTCAGATATTAACTGATATGCATTAATATATGATATTTTTCTCTTTCTGACTTACTTCACTCTGTATGACAGTCTCTAGGTCCATCCATGTCTCTACAAATGACCCAATTTCATTCCCTTTTATGGCTGAGTAATATTCCATTGTATATATGTACCACATCTTCTTTATCCACTCCTCTGTTGATGGACATTTAGCTCACTTCCATGTCCTGGCTATTGTAAATAGTGCTACAATGAACATTGGGGTGCATATGTCTTCTTGAATTATGGTTTTCTCTGGATATATGCCCAGTAGTGGGATTGCTGGGTCATATGGTAGTTCTATTTTTAGTGTTTTTTTTGTTTTTAGTGGGTTTTTTTTGCGGTACGCGGGCCTCTTGCTGCTGTGGCCTCTCCCGCAAGCACAGGCTCCAGACGCGCAGGCTCAGTGGCCATGGCTCACGGGCCCAGCCGCTCCGCGGCATGTGGGATCTTCCCGGACCGGGACACGAACCCACGTCCTCTGCATCGGCAGGCGGACTCTCAACCACTGTGCCACCAGGGAAGCCCGTTTGTAGATTTTTTTGATGATGGCCATTCTGACCAGTGTGAGATGATATCTCATTGTAGTTTTCATTTGTGTTTCTCTAATAATTAGTGATGCTGAGCATATTTTCATGTGTTTCTTGGCCATTTGTATGTCTTCTTGGGAGAAATGTCTATTTAGGTCTTCCGCCCATTTTTTTTTTTTTTTTTTTTTTTGCGGTACACAGGCCTCTCACTGTTGTGGCCTCTCCCGTTGCAGAGCACAGGCTCCAGACGCGCAGGCCCAGCGGCCATGGCTCACGGGCCCAGACACTCCGCAGCATGTGGGATCTTCCCGGACCGGGGCACGAACCCGTGTCTCCTGCATCGGCAGGCGGACTCTCAACCACTGCGCCACCAGGGAAGCCTCCGCCCATTTTTTGATTGGGTTGTTTGTTTGTTTGATATTGAGCTTCATGAACGGTTTGTATATTTTGGAGATTAATGAAATGACTTTTGGAATGCCCCCAGGTCACCTAAGGATGGGGGGCTGGTTGCCAGGGGAACCAATGCTATGATTAAAGGATTAGAACTTTCAAGTCTCAACCCTCAACTTCCAGGAAGGGAAAAAGGGCTGGAAGTTTAATTGATCACCAATGGTCAATGATTTAATCAGTTGTGCCTATGTAATGAAGCCTCCATAAAAACCCAAAATGATGGGGTTCAGAAAGCTTCCTGGTTGGTAAATACGTGGAGATTTGGGGAGAGTGGTGAGCTCCGTAGGGCTTGGAAGCTCCGTGCCCTTTCCCATACTTTGCCCTATGTATCTCTTCCGTCTGGCTATTCCTGAGTTATATTCTTTTATAATAAGCCAGTAATCTAGGAAGTAAAATGTTTCTCTGAGTCTATGAGCTTCTCTAGCAAGTTAATCAAATCCAAGGAGGAGATCGTGGGAACCTCTGCTTTACAGCCAATCAGTCAGCAGAACAGTTAACAACCTGGGCTTGAGACTGGCGTCCAAAGTCTGTGGAGGGAGTCGTAGGAATCTACATCTGAGCCAGTGGTCAGAAGCCCAAGTAACAACCTGGGCTTATGACTGGTGTCTGAATTGGGCAGGTGTGTGTGTTGTCGGGAGGGGTGGGTGGGTGGGGGGGAGTCTTGCACAACTGAACCCTTAACCTTTGGAATGTAACACCATCTCCAGACTCTGCTGGTATCTGAAAATTGGTTGGTAGTACGTGGGGAAGGCCCCCACATACACACACACTGGAACAGGGTACATTAACCCCAAAGAGTAGCCTTAAGGAGAAGCCCTGGGTAAAAGGAAGAACAGTGTTTCAACAGGAAGGTAGTGAATTTCAAAGATAACACTCACCAGCCTTACTATTCAAATACGTTACTGAAAATGCTTCTTAAACGTTAATGTCCATTCGAATCACTCAAGGATCCTATTAAAAATGCAGATTCTGATTCAGTAGATCTGGGGTGGGGTCTGAGATTCTGCCCTCCTCATAAGCTCCCAGGTCTTACTGATGCTGCTGGCACACAGAATACACTCTTGAGGAACAAGGTCTAGTAACAAAGACTCTCTACATTGGGTGCTTTATAGAATCACCTGGGGAGCTTTCCAAAAGTCCAATGCCCAGGCCACACCACAGACCGATCAACTCAGAAATTTCAGAGGGAAGGACCAGGCATCAGTATGTTATATATGAATGTATATGTACTGACATATGTACATGTGTATATTATACATATATATACATGTGTGTATTTTATATATGTATATATGTTTTATTGCTTTTATTCAATGGCTTTTAACATAATTGCAGAGTTGTACAACTATCACACATCGACTTTAGAACATTTCATAATCCCAAAAGAAACCCCATGCCAACTAGTAGTCACTCCCCATTTCCCCCCAAATCCTCCCACCCCAGGTTTAGGCAACGACCAGTCTACTTTCTGTCCCTACGGATTTGCCTAGTCTGGATATTTCACATAAACTGAATCATACAAGATGTGGTCCTTTGTGACTGGCTTCTTTCAATAGTATATACATGTTTTCATTTCTTTCGGGTCTATACTTAGGAGTGGATGTGGTATACGATAACTCTATGTTTGTCTTTTGAAGAACTGCTAGGCTATCTTCCAAAGCAACTGCGTCATTTTACATTCCCACCAGCAGAATGAGGGTTCCAATTTTCTTCAGATCCTCACCAGAACTTGTTACTGTCTTTTTTATTCTAGCTATCCTAACGTGTGTAAAGTGGTATCTCACTGTGGTTTTGATTTGCATTTCTCTGATGGCTAATGATTTTGAGCACTTTTTCACGTGCTTATTGATAATCTGCACACCTTCTATGGCGCAATGTCTACTCAGATCCTTTGCCCATTTTTAATTGTGTTTTTACTATTGAGTTTTAAGAATTATTTATTCTACATATGCCCCTTATCAGACATGATTTGCAAATACTTTCTCCCATTCTGTAGGCTATCTTTTTACTTTCTTGATGGCATCCACTGAAGTATGAAGGTATTTAGTTTTGATAGAGTATAATTTTTTTCCTTTTGTTCATGCTTTGCCTAACCCAAGGTCATTAAATTTTTTCTATTTCCTATATTTTCTTCTAAGATTTTTTTGGCTTTAGCTCTTATAGTTAGGTGTATAATCCATTTTTGAGTTAACGTTTGGTGGGAGGAAGCAGTCCAAATTCATTCTTTTGCAAATGGATATCCAGTTGTCTAAGCACCATTTGTTGAAAAACTATTCTGTCCCCTTTGAATTGCCTTGGCACCCTTGATGAAAATCAATTGACAACATGAGAATTTACTTCTGAACTCTCAATTCTATTCTATTCATCTATCTGTCTGTCTTTTTGATGGTATCACACAGTTTTGATTACTATAGCACTGTAGTAAGTTTGAAAGTAGGAAGTGAGTTCTCCAACTTTGTGCTTCTTTTTCAAAATTGTTTTGGCTATTCAAGGTCCATCAAATTTCCATATGAATTTAAGATCAGCTCGTCAATGTCTGCAAAGAAGATGGTTGGGATTTTGATAGGAATCGTGTTGAATCTGTAGATCCGTTTTCGGGAATACTGTCATTTTTAATAATATTAAGTCTTTTAATCCATGAAATGGGGTATTTAGTCTTCTTGAATTTCTTTCAACAATGTTTTGTAGTTTTCAGAGTATAAGCTTTGTACTTCTTTTTTAAAATTTATTCCCAAGTATTTTATTCCTTTTGATATTATTGTAAATAGAATTGTTGTCTTAATGCCATTATCATATTACTTTGCTAGTGCACAGAAATACAATTGGTTTTTGTATTCTGAAACCTTGCTGAACTGGCATCAGTATTTTTAAGCTCTCAAAGTGATTCCAACGTGCAACCAAGTCAGAACCACTAGGTTCAATACCATCCATGCCCTCAAGTCTAATGAAGGAAAATATGTCCATCATCACTGCCTTTATACCATTTTAGAAAATTCATCTTCATAGAGAATACATGCATCAACTAGTTCCAGAAGAAATAGTAAAGGAAGTCTAAAGGGGAAGTTATATATGTAAATTTAAAATATATATAAAAATTTAAAGTATCTTGAAACACTTTACCTTAAAATAGTGCTGCTACTTTTTCTGGAAGAGGGTACTCAGATCCACCCCGTAAGTTTGAGAACAGTCATTCAATATGGTAGATTAAATCTAGGCCCCAGTTAAAAGTACCTCCAGTTCCCACCAAGCAGGAATGATCAAAAGCTTCTATCTTGATCTCAAGTGATCATGAAACATTTAAATTAAGAAACTTGGGGAAAGTAATAGCTCTGAAGATAAATCCACTGGAAATGCTGCAGTCCCGTCAATCCTCACAACGAAGCCAATTAAATCTGCTAACCTGGAAGAATATTTCAGTCAGAGCAGGGAGCAGGCACTAGGAGCGCTAAGACCTGCTTCCAACATGAGTAATTCAATAACTCTTCAGTTGACCATTCTGAGGTTTTCCCTTTTGTCTCACCTGTGCTGCCTTTCTTAACAGAGGCAGGCCCCAATTCTAATACTAGTTCCAAAGGGATCCCTCTGTGCCAGATGCTATCTTATGACACAGTACACCCAGAAAAGCAACCAATGGTTCCAAGAGAAAAAATCAACAACAACAAGAAGGCTTGCCTGCCAAGTTTACATCCTTCCATTTCCTCCAAAGAAACATTAGACCTCAGAACTGCCAGCCCTCAGCTGGCCCCAGCGCCCCAGCCAACAGGCCCAGGACAGGCAGTGAGAATAAGGACATCCCAGATTAAACGTCGGTAGATTCCACTGAACTCATTTATCACTTTCTCCCTCCTCCTCCTGTGTCCCTAAAGAGTCCCTATTTGAACTCTCAAGCAGCCCTTCTGACTCTCTCGGAATGCACACAAGGTCTCAGCAACACAGAAAGGAACAAATCCCAAAATAATAAAGGGTCAAGAAACTCCTTTAGCCATGACGTAAGACTAAGCAAGTTATCTGTGTAAAATACAACCATTCAACCAATCTAAGCAAACAACTGAAGAATGCAGTACTTACATTCTACAAGAGAATTCACAGTGAGTATTAAAACTATATCATACAGGAAATTCCCTGGCGGTCCAGTGGTTAGGACTCTGCGCTTCCACTGCGCGGGGCACAGGTTCGATCCCTGGTCAGGGAACTAAGATCCCTCATACTGCACAGTGTGGCCAAAAAACAAAACAAAACAAAACTACACAATACAAAGGACAGAAGGATAAATTAAAGGGATGGACAACAGATGTGTGACGAAGCAAGAACAGTAAAAAGTTAATGTTAGAATCTATGAGGTGGTGGGAATATAGATATTCATTGTTAAAATTCTTTTGTTTTGGGCGTCCCTGGTGGTGCAGTGTTTAAGAATCCACCTGCCAAAGCAGGGGACAAGAGTCCAAGCCCTGGGCCAGGAAGATCCCACATGCCGCAGAGCAACTAAGCCCGTGTGCCACAACTAAAGACACAATGCAGCCAAAAATAAATAAATAAATAAATTTGTTTTAAAAAAATTCTTTTTGTGTTTTGTTTTGTTTTTTAAATTAAGGGTACTTTAATTTATTTATTTATTTTTGGCTGTGTTGGGTCTTCGTTTCTGGGCAACGGCTTTCTCTAGTTGTGGCAAGCGGGGGCCACTCTTCACCGCGGTGCGTGGGCCTCTCACTGTGGTGGCCTCTCTTGTTGCGGAGCACAGGCTCCAGATGCGTAGGCTCAGTAGCTGTGGCTCACGGGCCTAGTTGCTCCACGGCATGTGGGATCTTCCCAGACCAGGGCTCAAACCCATGTCCCCTGCATTAGCAGACAGATTCTCAACCACTGCGCCACCAGGGAAGCCCTTTGTTTTTTTTTTAAAGGATTTTTTTTAACATCTTTACTGGAGTATAATTGCTTTACAATGGTGTGTTCGTTTCAGCTTTATAAGAAAGTGAATCAGCTATACGTATACATATATCCCCATATCTCCTCCCTCTTGCATCTCCCTCCCACACTCCCTATCCCACCACTCTAGGTGGTCACAAAGCACCGAGCTGATCTCCCTGTGCTATGCGGCTGCTTCCCACTGGCTATCTATTTTACATTTGGTAGTGTATATATGTCCATGCCACTCTCTCACTTTGTCCCAGCTTACCCTTCCCCCTCCCCGTGTCCTCAAGTCCATTCTCTACGTCTGCATCTTTATTCCTGTCCTGCCCCTAGGTTCTTCAAAACACATGATAGTAAAAAAAAAAAAACAAAAAACAAAAAACACATGATAGTGAGCAACTCATATGTACTTCACTCAGAGTGCTCTGCAAATACTCTGGACCAGTGCATCGGAAACCCCTGGAGGAGGAACTGAAACACAGATCACAGGACCCCATCCCCAGAGTTTCTAATTCAGTAAGTCTAGGGTGGGGCTCAAGAATGTATAATTCTAACAGGTTCACAGTTGCTCCTGATGCTGCTGGTTTGAGGACCACTGGCCTAGAACTAAAATACTCATTACATGAGAGGCAGGAGAAAGGAGGAGATGATGGCAATAAGAATATTTGTCGAGCTCCTATGATAGCTTTGGTATGCGTCTTAAAATTATCTCGTTTAATCTTCATAGTAACTCTGAGACGGAATTATTCCCACCTCACACAAAGCAGTTTGGTAACTTACCCTCAGTTCCCATGACTGGGAAATACAGGAATTGAGATTTAAACCAAGGTCTAGTGGAGACACAGCCTTTGCTTACTTCCCCCAACCTCACCATGATTTCTGCCATTAGAACAAAAGCAGGAGAAAATACTGGAATCTTTATAACTTGAAAACACTACTTTTGTTCCATCTGAAGGTTACTGACCCCATAAAGCACAGAATTATTCAAAAACTAGACACCATTCCATATTAAAATGATCTGCATTTCATACCATACCCAGGAAACTTTTACAGCTATAAAATATTTTTTTCCAGTTGCAATAAAGATCTCTTTGCTTTAGAGTCCCTCATTCATTAATTACCCTCAGCACACAGGAAGCACTTGGAAACAATTGGAAGACTGACGACCGCTAGGGAACGCCAGTAACTCCACAAGCACGATGCATGAGGGGGTGAAAGAACACTCATCTTTGAATTAGGAAGTCTGGGCTTGAACCCTGACTTCAGTTTCAACATCTAAATATACACTAAGTGTACTGGAAGCTTCCAGGTGTGTAAAACAGACCTCTTAATCTCTCAGCACTTGTTTTCCTCACATAACTTGCCTGAGGTCACACAGTTGAAAGTTCATAGCACACCCCTCAATCCCTTCAACCTGGGGCTATGGCCACCAGTGTATTCAGATTATACATATACTCTCTGGTCTCTGGAATTCCTTGGATTTTTTAAAATCATTTGCTACTTACATCTTCTTTGTACTGACTCACCTTTTATGTACATAAAAACCAGTTGTCAATTTTACATTAGAAAGGCCATGGTCCAGCTTTAGAAACTTTTAGGATTACAAAAACCTAATATGGGCCTCATCCATTGTTCATGCTAACAAATGAAATTTAGGGAGCACATACCATGTGCTAGGCAGTACATTATGTATTTTCACAGAGATTGTTCTTATTTCGTCCAAACTACCCTATGATTCAGGAATTAAGAGTATGGATCTTGGTCAAGCAACTTAATTCTGCACTGGTTTCTTGACCTGTAAACTGCAGGGTAAGAGTAAATGGGGGAAAAAATAATTATCTTACAATATAAATATTACATAATAGGTACTCAAATGCTCTTGTTTGCCCTTCCTTGATTTTTTTTTTAAGGTAAATAAAGAGAGGGTCAAAAAGATTGAATTAAAACCCTACATTCACGTGGCTAATAACTCACACACACTTTCCAGAAGAGGCGAACCAAAAGGACCTCCTTACTGGGGGTGCGAAATGATTCAAAACCACTGAGGCTTTCCGTTAACACAGAGCTATTTACTTCCATAGAAACGGGGCACTGACTGTGTCCAGCCTGATTCCAAGAGGTTCCATGCATATCTGAAATCCATATCCTAACCAAACTTTGATTAACTTAAATGTTCAGAAAATGGTGTTTTAGAGTTAATTGAATTTTCTAGTTAACTCACAACCTTTTCGGCTGCCACTTGTCTAAATTTTTAAGTTTCTTTTCCTACTTAGTAACATCTTGTCGCTGAACATAGAGTTTGTGTGTGTGTGTGTGTGTGTGTGTGTGATAACGCATCTCCCACCACCTTAAGCCCACCACTATGAGCGTTATTTTTTCATTCATTCATGTCTCCTATGCGTATACTTTTCCAGACAGGGCCCATTTTTCTAATTTGACAGCACTGTGAATACCAAGGTATAAAATCAGCTGAAACTGTACTGGCACTGGACGAGCCACATATTTTTTAAAGATAGATTCATGAAACGAGTTTGTTTTGCTGCAATTAACTTCCTCCTTTAAAAAAGGAAGCATGGATTAAACAATGAGATAGTATGTTCTTTTCACATATCAGATTAGAGAAGGTGAAAAGTTTGAGAATACCCAGTGTCAAAGAAGGGGGTTTTTTTCTACCCCATTGGTGGGAAGGTAAACTGACACAACAGTATGGAAAGGCAACAGGGCAACACGTGATGATTTAAGATGCACCCACCTTTTAGGCAATTCCACTTCTGGAAATTTATCTCAGATATATTTTCATATTTATGTAAGTACAAAAATGTTTATTTATAATAGCAAAAACTGGCCCATCATTAGGAGGGACCTAGTTCATTAAATTTTGATACGGCCATACCAGAGAACATTATGCAGCACTTAAAAAGGAAGGTAGGTCTGTACATTATTATATAGAAACATGTCCACAAAACACTAGGTTCAATTTGTAAAACTCAAGTTACAGATCCCATTTCTCTATTACGTGATGTGCACAAATGTGTATCCATCCATGTGTTTCTATACATTAACAGAGAAAGAGTCTAGAAGGGGGTACAGGTGAACTGTTCATATAATCAAGACTTTGAAAGGTTTTTAACTTTGTTTTAAAACCAGCACATGTCACATTTAAGATTAAAAATTAATTTTTAATTTAAAAAGAAGAGAACAAGGAAAAATGGAATAGATGACAATAAGTTACTGAGATTTCACTCTATTTCTAATTAAATTCTCTACCCCCATCAGCATATACGACACTGGTCACCAAAACCTTTGCATTTAGCTGAGGTCTAAGACTGAAAGCCATTCTGAGTTGACAACTGAAGGGAAGAGAGAATTCAGCCAAGTAGCTTTTTCTTCTCACTCTTCTGTTGGGGGCTTTCATTTGCCTGTTGGCTTCCTATTTCTACAAAGAGATAAAAGAGGAACAAAAATCTTCCACATGTCACACTGAAATTACCGCCAACTTTGAAGAAGGACTTGAAGTTAACTGGAGTAGCCATCTGGTCCTGGCACAGTTGCCCCTGCCTGTCCCGGTACTTTTGGAAACTGGCAATTAGGTGAAGGATTTGCTTGGGATGGCTGATTGGGCCTCAGAACATGAGTATACAAATCCCAAAAACTGTTATACTAGCAAACAGGCAGTTACTGTATATCTCCTTCATGATCTTCAAAAATAGAGATTTTTTTTTTAAATTTTATTTATTTATTTATTTATTTTTGGCTGTGTTGGGTCTTCGTTTCTTTTCACGGGCTTTCTCTAGTTGTGGCGAGCGGGGGCCACTCTTCATCGCGGTGCGCGGGCCTCTCACTGTCGCGGCCTCTCTTGTTGCGGAGCACAAGCTCCAGACGCGCAGGCTCAGTAGTTGTGGCTCACGGGCCCAGTTGCTCCGCGGCATGTGGGATCTTCCCAGACCAGGGCTCGAACCCGTGTCCCCTGCATCGGCAGGCAGATTCTCAAGCACTGCGCCACCAGGGAAGTCCCAGAAATAGAGATATTTTTTAATGACTGATTTGGGTCATGATATGGATGAAATAAGTGAAAGTACTTAGAAGGATGCCTTGCACTAAGTTGGATAAGTTTGCTGCTATTATTATGACAACAACAATGATGATTAATGATACCTAATTACCTTCCTGGGTTTCTGCCCTCAGTGAACTTCAAGTCTAGGTGGAAAAATAAAATGGATCTATGCCAAACAGCTAGAGTACAAGACAATACAGATATTTGTATGAAATCTTTTATATCAGATTTTAAATGCTAAATGCTTTCAGAGAGAAGATGATCATTTTACACTCAGGTAACATAACTCAAATGTTACCAGGGTGAGAACAATGTTTGAGCTTTTCATCAACAAATCCTCCCCAATTTAGTGTTCTGCTCGTCAAAATAAGTATTTGTTGAATAATGAGCAGAGGTATGCCCTGACCAAGCAATGAGACATCATTAGAAATTGAGCAGGGGGAATAAAAAAGAAAGAAAAGAGGACAATTCTAGGAAGAAGTAAAGACCTGGAGGTATGAGGTACTTCACACACAAGAAGAGCAGAAGGTGATTTGGGTAAACACTGTGCAACAACGGTTCCTAGAGGAACTTGAATGTTAGCACTAAGGAGTATGATTCAAATAGGATCACGTGAATCCCTAATAATGGCAGTAGCATTATGACAGCAACATTTTAAGAAATCTGACAGTAGTATCCAAATGGATAGGAAGGAGGAGAAATTGGGGACATGAAAATAATTTAAATACTCCATACCTCAAAAGTACAGTCTACCATGATAAATACAGCATATGTTGACCAGGGTGTTCTCTGAGTTCTACCCACCTGCCCTCCTTCATCCTACTCCAGTTCTGTGCACTTTCAGACCATTCTCAACCCTATGCCAAAGCCATCCTCCCCACCCCACACCCAAACAAAGCCTTCCAGTGCCTCCATAATGCTCTTCAACATGGCATACAAGACCCTGCTTGCCTTTCCAGCCTCCTGCCCAAGAACACCCATACTTCCAACAACATGTTCCAGGGATGTCTTTCAGTGGGGTTCCTCAGTAGACCTCTCCTCCTTGGTTCTGTGCCTCACACGTGGTTGCCCCTCCTCCCTGTAGCACGTCTATCAATCAATCTCCTATTCATCTTTTGGCCTTATCCCCTCAGGAGACCTTCCCTGACCTCCTCAGGAGACCCTCCCTGACCTCCTCAAGTCTAGTTTAAGAGGGTTCCCACATGAACCCTCAGCACACTGTACTTCCTCTATCAGTGGATCTGCTTCCCACGTGAAGGCTGGACTGATTATACCTTATGCAGACAATTAGCACAGTGGCTGGTACACAGTAGTAGCAAATGAAAGAGTAGAATCAGGACTTAGATGGGAATAGACTTAGAGGAAATTGGAATACAGGTGATACTTCAAAAGAATAAACTTTGATGACTCAGTGGATGGAAGGGAAAGTTCTCTCATTGGACACCCACTTTCTTTCTTTCTTTCTTTTCTTTCTTTCTTTCCTTCCTTCCTTCCTTTCTTTCTTTCCTTTCTTTCCCTTCCTTCCTTCCTCCCTTCCTCCCTTCCTCCCTCCCTCCCTCTCTCCCTTCCTTCACAGCTGTGTTGGGTCTTTGTTTCTATGCGAGGGCTTTCTCTAGTTGTGGCAAGCAGGGGCCACTCTTCATCGCAGTGCGCAGGCCTCTCACTATTGTGGCCTCTCTTGTTGCGGAGCACAGGCTCCAGACGCACAGGCTCAGTAATAGTGGCTCACGGGCCCAGTTGCTCCGTGGCATGTGGGATCTTCCCAAACCAGGGCTTGAACCCATGTGCCCTGCATTGGCAGGCAGATTCTCAACCACTGCGCCACCAGGGAAGCCCTGGACACCCACTGTTGCCCACTCTCTGGTCATGATTTGCATGTTTGGCCAGCCTATCACATTCTGCTATGTGGTTCAAAGAATTAAACACTGGCAAGGTATGCTTTAAAAAAAAAAAGACATATAAGTGCAGATTACCAACATACCATCTGTTTATAACCTTCTGTGAAAAAGAAATTAAATCTTGGTCCATTTTCTAGAACCACCCTGCTACCCTGATACTATATGCTTTTCTAAAAGAAAGTAGAAAAGCCTTAAGTACTTGTTCAACCAATGATCAAAGTCAAGAATGTTGTGCAAATGAAGCTTGTTCCAAAAGAATTGTGTCAACCGAACCAGGGGAAGGGGGAACAAATTTATTAACATTCCCACATTGGACAGAGCCCTGTGGGTGAATTTTTAATGAGTAACCTTGTCCTTGCCCTCTAACAGAAAGATAACCTTCATTCAAATAATACAAGGCTAGTGAATAGAATAAAAATTTGATTTCAACCAATTTTATTCTAGAGAACAGAACTCATACTAATAAGTAGAATTTATACAGAAACAGGTTTCAAATCAATGCAGAAGAAAAAGATAATTCAGGATTAGAATTTCCAATAACTGAATAGCTAGTGTTATGGTATGTCCCAATCCTGGATGTTTTCAAGCAAAATCTAGACGATCACACCAAAACCAGTAGAGCTATACATGCTACCTGTATTCCAGGCACTGTACTACATGCTTTATCTAGATCTTCTAACCTTAAAGGATGATTTATTATTATCCCTAAATTATATAAAAGAAAATGAAGACTCAGACTATCCACAGACATAAATGGCTATCACCTGCTGGTCCAAGCCACTCTCATTTCTGGCCTGGGTTATCATATTTACCTTCTAACTAGTCTCCATGCTTTCACCCCTGCCCCTGTAGTCCATCCTCTACACAGCTGGCAGGGTGACTGTGATGGTTAATTTTATGCGTTAACTTGACTAGGCCATGGGATACCTGGGTATTTGGTTAAACATTATTTCTAGGTGTGTCTGTGAGGGTGTTTCCAGATGAGATTAGCATCCAAGTTGGAAGACTGAGTACAGCAGATCCACCTGCCCCCCAACCCACCATGTAGATGGGCCTCATCTAATCAGTTGAGGGCCTGAATAGAACAAAAAGGTGGAGGAAGGGAGAATTCACTCTCTCTGGTCGACTGTATGAGCTGGAACATTGGCCTTCTCCTGCCCTCAAACTGGAACTTACATCACTGGCTCTCCTCATTCTCAGGCCTTCAGACTCAGAGTGGAACCACACCACTGGTTCTGATGAGTCTCTAGCTTACAGACAGTGGGTCATGAGACTTCACCTCCATAACTGCATGAGCCACTTCCTTATAATAAATCTAAGAGAAAACAGAATCCTAATAATAGAACCAATAAAAGATGTATGTGTGTATATGTATGTACGTATATACTCTTACATATATACACGTGCATACATATGCATATATATACATATGTGTAAGAGCATGTGGATACACACATACATACGTATCTTTCATTGGTTCTGTTTCTCTGGAGAACACTTATTAATACACTGATCCATTTAAAACAACATTAGATCCAAAATAACGCACAAAAAATAAAATAAAAAGGGGGGGAAAAATTACATCATGTTACACTGTGGGTTAAAACCCTCCAAAGGTTTCTGTTCTCACATCAACCTAATGTCGAAATTCTTATCATAGCCTGCAAGGTCCTACCCACAAACACCACTATCTCTCTGACCTCATGTCTGATCTCCCTACACACACACACACACACACACACGCACATGCACACGCACACGCATACACGTGCATGCACACGCACACTGGCCTCCTTGCTGTATCTGAACATATCAAGCACACTTCCAGCTTAGGACCTCTGCTTCCCTCCACCTAAAACTCTCTTCTCCCAGGCATCTATACAGTTTGTTCCCCATGTTCTTCAGATCTCTGCTTAAATACAGAATAATGTATTTTCTGCTTAAATAAAAAATAAATTAATAATACAGAATAATGTATTTTCTGTTTAAATAAATAAATGCTTAAATAAGTCAACCCTCTGTATCCGTGTGGTGGGCAGGTTGGTTGGTTCCAGCACCCCCGCCAGGTAACAAAATCCACTGATGCTCGAGTCCCTTAGACAATATGGCCTAGTACAGTCGGCCTTCCACATTCCTCAGTTCTGCATCCGCAGATGCAGAGGGCTAACTATAACACCTTGTCAGTGAGACTTCCCTGACCATCTAACGTAAAATAGAAACCCCCTCTCCTTTAGCTTTCCCTATCCTCTTCCGCCTGCTTTGTTTTTCTTCAGAGCACATATCATCATCTGACGTCTGCATTTACTTATTAGTGTCTGTGTCTTGCACTAACCTGTGACCTATCTGAAAACCAGACCTTGATCTGATTATTTACGACTGTATCTTCACCATCAGAGCTGTGCATGGCACAATAAATCTTTGTTGAATAAATGAAGCCCAGACAACCAGATTTGAAATCTATTCTCTTAAATGTCAAGCCATTCTGGCATCCAGGAAAGGAACTTCTTTCACTAGGAAGGCAGGGGCATTAGATCTAAGGTCCCTTCCAATTCTAGGACTATGATGCCATGACACCATCATTAGGGCCTTAAGAGCATGGTTCTCTCTGCTGCTCTTTCCTTTGGCCACATTTTACCACTTTCCTTGAATAAGTAAGTGGTAAGCATTAGGCAATGGATGAGATCATAGGTCCAGGAAGCCAGCTCCCCCTTAAGTCATCTCTAGTCCATTTCTCATGCTACTACAGTTTGCCTTTATTTCTCAGATGCTATCTGACCTGCAGCCACTCAGTTGTCAGTGGAAAAAGAGAGTATCAAAATTTGTGTTTTCACACCAGTGGCTTGACTGCCAAATATACAAGTCATCATAGTCTTATCATTAAAACTCCAGTCAAGCATAAGCAGCAAGAACATTGAGGTCATTTACAAATAAAGACAAAGATAAATTTACCAACTCACCATCGATCGTCCAAGATAAAGTTAAGGGAAAGCATAACACCAACCTTGCAAGCCAGGTTATATTTTAGTACCAGAAACCAACAGAGCAAGAGAGGGCTCTGAACTGGCAGAATTTACTTCTGTCTATCTAGTACTACTAGAAGACATGGGAATCCAGGGAGCTGGAGATTTTAAAACTTCAGGAAAGGCTGGCAGGTCACATGACCAGAAGAGGGGACGGAAAACTGTTCCATAACATTGCTGGAGTAAGATGCCTCATTATTTCCTGCAGTCCACAGAGTTCTCAGTAAAAGACACTAAAAATGATACTAGATTAAACATATCAAGCCAGTAAGTAATTATATTACTATATTCTTATTGGGGGTCAGCAGCTCTTAAACGTTAGCTTGAGACACTTTCATCTGAATCTTTTACATCCACCAGAAATGTACTCATCTGTTGACTTTCCAAGTTGTGTTCGTTTTTGGTTTTTCCTATAAGTCCTACTGCTAGGTCTTCAGTTGAAACATGCAGCCATTAGCCACTCTTTGGACAGATCCAACAGAGAAATTTCTCTTTCTCAACCCTAACTGCTAATCTGTGGGTGTCTCAGAATAGTAGTGAGTTGAAATCACCTATATAACCACCTTTTTTTTTTAACATCTTTATTGGAGTATAATTGCTTTACAATGTTGTGTTAGTTTCTGCTGTATTACAAAGTGAATCAGCGATATGTATACATATATCCTCATATCCCCTCCCTCTTGTGTCTCCGTCCCACCCTCCCTATCCCACCCCTCTAGGTGGTCACAAAGCACCAAGCTGATCTCCCTGTGCTATGTGGCTGCTTCCCACTAGCATTTGGTAGTGTATATATGTCCATGTCACTCTCTCACTTTGTCCCAGCTTACTGTTCCCCCTCCCCGTGTCCTCAATTCCATTCTCTACATCTGTGTATTTATTCCTGTCCTGCCCCTAGGCTCTTCAGAACCATTTTTTTGTTTGTTTTTAGATTCCATATATATGTATTAGCACATGGTATTTGTTTTTCTCTTTCTGACTTACTTCACTCTGTATGACAGCCTCTAGGTCCATCCATCTCACTACAAATAGTTCAATTTCGTTTCTTTTTATGGCTGAGTAATATTTCATTGTATATATGTGCCACATCTTCTTTATCCATTCATCTGTTGATGGACACTTAGGTGGCTTCCATGTCCTGGCTATTGTAAATAGAGCTGCAGTGGACATTGTGGTACATGACTCTTTTTGAATTACGGTTTTCTCAGGGTATATGCCCAGTAGTGGGATTGCTGGGTCGTATGGTAGTTCTATTTTTAGTTTTTTAAGGAACCTCCATACTGTTCTCCATAGTGGCTGTATCAATTTACATTCCGACCAACAGTGCAAGAGGGTTCCCTTTTCTCCACACCCTCTCCAGCATTTATTGTTTGGAGATGTTTTGATGGTGGCCATTCTGACTGGTGTGAGGTGATACCTCATTGTAGTTTTGATTTGCATTTCTCTAATGATTAGTGATGTTGAGCATCCTTTCACGTGTTTGTTGGCAGTCTGTATGTGTTCTTTGGAGAAATGTCTATTTAGGTCTTCTGCCCATTTTTGGATTGTATAGCCACCTTTTTATAAAAGGTTAATGAGGAAGCAAGTCAAGCCTTTACACGATTTCCTTCCTCTAAAACATTTTCGAAAAACAGAACAGCTCAGCCTACTGACAGAACTTAGGAAAGAGAGGAATAATAATGTTAACTTACTAGGGGTCTGGGACTGTGCTAGTTGCTGTACGGGGATTCTCATTCGATGCTTCCTACAACACTCTAAGATAGATACTACTATCCACTACTCCCCCTTCATCCTACAGGTGAGAAACTAAGCTTCACAGAAGCCAAAGAACTTGCCTAAAGTTATACACCAGTAAACAGCAAAGCCTGAACACGAGCCTGGGTCTTCCTAGCTCTGCATCTGCACTTTTAACCACTATGAGTACGACACTGGAAGGGAAGAATGGAGGTGGGAATAGAAAAATGACATTCCTTCCTCCTTATGTAGGTATCGGTTAGAATCCAGGAAAGAACCACTGCAGGTTCTTTGCTTCATTTGAAAGTTACCAGTCCGTGTGGGTGCGCATGTATGTTTGGATGTACTCAGAAACATACACAACGTATGCACGCACACACACTGCAAATCTTCCCACACTGTAAATGTCTCCCAGGCTCTATGTGGGCCTTGCTTAAAGGTCACCCAACAGGCCCCAAGGAAAAGAAGGGCTTGGTTTAAAAAGCTTTATATTTCCTCTCACTTTTTCAAACACTGGAAAATCCATTTGGCTCAGAGAAATGAATAGTAAAAGGAGTTCTAACTACTTAGAGCCAACAAAACATAATGGAAAAAAGGCAAGAATATGGCTGGACTTTATTTTCTTTTTGCTCAGCACATCCTGTCTTTAATCTGAATGGTAAATAGGCCATGCCAACATACTAACTCTTTTTAGGTGAAATTATCTAGGTTATGAAAACAAGCAACAACTGTGTTTTCATTATTCTTTAATTCGTGGCTGACAGAAATAGCTTCCAAAATAAATCAGAGAGGCAAATATTGCTCACAAGGGAGAAACCCACAAATTTTCCCTCCTTTGATAATGGATTTTTGTGAAATTTTTTTTCTTTCCCTTGAATTATAATTGTGTGGTATTATCTGAAAGAGTGTGTTGCAAAAGCTAGAAAAGGGGAATTTGAATTTTCATATTTGCATTATTTAAATCCATGGGGGAGGGTGGGGAGAGAGAGAGAGACTTTTTCCATATTATTCATTATTAATTAACATCCCTGAGATATTTAACTTTCAAGTACAACAAGGAATTTTACAACACCTCCCTCTGTAACCCCACAATATCTTTGGCTCCGTGATGCACCTAATGATTCATGACTTAAGTCAGGCTAGTGAGAGCTCCGCCCATCTTTGTCCGTATATTTAGCTTCCCTTGCTTCATACTTTACTTTCTTCTCTATGTTAAATCTGAGCAAACAGTCTAACAGAAACCATCTTCTCAAACAGAACATGGTAAAGCTTCTTTTAACAAGAAACTAGATACATCGATGGATTATTTGAAGCAAAATCTGTCCCCTTCCTTTCTCTGGATGTCATTTAAATCAAGAATTACATCCATGGGGTAAGTCAAAGCGGCATTCTTCCATGCACTGGTTGTGGGGAAATTAATAGGTATTCCACTCAAAAAGAAGGTGGCATTGGTCAAACGGAAATGCTTCATCAGGAGAAGGTCAACAGGGTCCCTTTGCTTTCTTTCTAACCACAAGATTTCACAGAGTCTCTAAAATGCAATTATGCTTTACATGCCTCCAAGAGAGGACTAGAAAACATACACGTTTCCAAGCTAATTTGACTTGGAAACAGAGCTGGAGGGTCATGGAACACCCTTGGGTTAGGGAACACCCGCTTAAGCGCCAGGTCTGAGCTGGCCAACAGCCAATGGTCCAGTCAGACATTGTCCATCCTGTACTCTCCAAGCACACTGATCACACTGTTTCTTAGGGAAAACAGGACAGGGACAGAATGTATAAAGAGCTTTATTGAACTGATGAAAATATATAAGTATAGCACCATCTCTAGCAAGAGAACCATTACATTTGGACATTCTCTTCATGGGAGGGGGAAGAGGGAACCATCTTAGCAAAACCATTTTAAATATATGGCATGCACAAGAAGGCTTTCCCAGTCGATAATTGGAAGATGTCATCCAATCGTACTTAAAATTGGGAATTAGTAGTATGTAGCCTATTAAAAAATGTCACAGGTTTCTTTTCAGCCTTGAAAACACAAAACACATTTAATATCTTTAATTCGAATGCAAATCAAAATCTAGGGGGATCAGACACATTTTTAACTGGTATTTTTAACTGGTTTTTAACATCAGTAACCCTCAGATACATTTTTAAACTGGTTTTTAAAAAGAAGACATAAGAGCTCTAACAGAAACGTTAGAATAGTATTTCAGGTGAATCTGGTATCAACTGCAAATTTATAGACACTAATGTAATCAAACACATACAGCTCACTATTTTGGCAGATCATAGAAAACGGGGTATTGGGAAGCCAGGGAAGGTTAATGTTTACAGCGATGAAAAGTTCCCAAGTTGGAGGGATACCAACAATACGAAGCCATTTGTCTTTCTGCTCTTGAGTACTCCCCAACAATGAGGAAGTATGAATCTAAATGACAGAATAATCTAATTGTATGAACTCCTACCCCCAAACTGCTGAAGGAGAAATAAGAAGCAGTTGTCTGTCTTTAACTGGGAACTAAGCTCTATGGAAACAATAATATGGCAATGGCAGTAATCTGTGAGTATGAAACACAGCTTCTGCTTGTCTGCGTATTCCTTACCCAACGCTGATGCACACATTTGAATTCTGTTCTTCGAGATCTCATTGCAAAAAGTGAATTCCATATCCTGCTTTGAAACATCATTAACCCTCAGACAAAAATTTCCACTCTGGCTTTAACCGAATGTTGCTTCTGACTCATTTGTTTCAAGGATTAGCAAAGGTCCTGAAGCGATGTGAGAAAGTCAAAGAAAACAGTTTTGAAGCACAGCACTCAGAAACAAAGTAAGACCAAAGGAAACTGAAGCTGCCCCGTGATGACAAGGCCGTTTCCTTACTTCCTGCGAAGCAACACACGCTGACAAGATGAGGAAGAACCAGCATAAACATCACTTACTGAAGCCTCCTTCTGTCCACCCAACTATCAGTGTAACATCCTGGTCCATACACTCCTAACCTCCTGCTCTGCTTTTTTTCTAAGCCCCTATTACCCACTAGTATGTAACTTACCTATTTAGTATGCTAATTATTTATTATGTAACTCCTTTGATAGTATGTAAGTTCCTAAGAGCAAGGATCTATGCTGGGTTTTGTTTCTTTAACTGATAAATCGCAGCGCCTAGAACAGTTCCCGGAACACACAAATGCTGCTCATTAGATATCTGTTGAATAAAGGGATAAATGATACTATTTCTTTGCCATCTTTGGATCCTACAGTTGAAAACAGAAGGAAAGGATTTTAGTCACTTTCCTTTTTACCTAAAAATTATTCCAAGCCTTCTCTCTATGCTAATCCTCAATCCAAAAGAATTTAAGAAAATGGATATAAACTAGCTAGAAAATGTGTCATGTGAGTTAAATTAACTTAGAAAAAAGAGATGGAGCAAAATTTCCTTCACCTTAACTGTTTTTTTTTAAAAAGTATGCTTAGTAAAATGTCTTTTTATAAATTACTCCAGTATTTCCTAAATGATTTCTTTCTCCTCATTCCCGTTGGTTTAAGCACTGATCACTGTATCTAAACTGGTCAATGTCCTTCACAAGTCAGGGGTATTAAATTCACATTTGGCTGGTGATTATTATGCTTATTGTATAATAAATATTAACAGTCTGTCCATACAAGGCCTACCAAAGCAAAGATAGACAGTTGACTACTGTGATTTAGGCATAAGGCCCTCCCCTCTACCATGCTGAAATGCCCAGCACTCTTCCTAGCTGACTCTTACTCCATCCTTAGTTTAAAAGTGTAGCTATTTCAAACACACAGGACACACAGGAGAGAGGTAGGTACCATAAATAGAGGAAAGATCATTTATTTCTGGGCCTATGAATACAGGCCCAGAGTAGCTATATCTTACTACTTTTTCATTTTTTCATGAAAAATTTACCAATTTGTTATTTGAAATTTCCCAATTGGGGATGCAAACAAAAATGTGTTGAGGCCCGATGTGGCCCACAGGCATCAGTTTACAATCTCTTGTTAAGGCCTCAGGTCAGAGAGTACTGCCACCAGGAATCCCCCTCCCACTCCTAAAGTGAGTGAGGCACTCCTGCAGTATGTTACGTCTAGCCATCCCTGATTTCACCAAACTCTTGTATAGCTCCTGCAATGTGTCCATCTTTTCTGTAGGGAGTATCTTACTTATCTTTATATTCCCAGCATCAAGTGCCTAGCACAGAGGAGGAGCTCAAAAAATGCTTTAATAAATGAAAATTTGAACAAGACCACCTGGTTCACACTTCTAGTAGTCCCCGTGAACCCATCAGTCCATTTCCTATCTTTGTTCTTTAACCAACCAGCCTTCAGGGATACATGCAATCAAGGTCACGGGCCTTGATACCAAGTGCCAAACTAAAAGAGACAAGCCCACCCCTGCAGATCTATAGGGTTATATTTGTTATGAGGAATAAGCAGCATTCGGCATATTGTGAAAATAGGAAAAAAATTTAAAAAGGAAATTCGACAAAGTAAAACAATTGTATACCATGTGCTTTGTAGGAGACGAGCAAGTACATGAAAGAAAATTCAGCAAATTGCTACCTGATTTCTCCATCATTCAAAACACTTGATGAGCTTCTTACAGATGATAGTTAACTAAGGGATGTTTAAAATGTCTATTTTGTTCCTTAGCTAGAGCTTTAAGAACAGAAAGATGCTGCTTATTCAACCAATAATTCAACTTCATATACGTGTTACACTTTGCCTAAACCCCAGTAAATATCGGGTTTACTATTCAAGATAGTATTTGGAATCATATCCAAATGTGGAATTGCGCTCCCAAGCAGAATCATATTGTAGCAAACTTTGGCTTCTCGTTAAGTCACAGAAGTATATCCTGTATTTTTACAATTCTTCCCTTTGTATTCTCTCATGATGAAAGCATCAGGGTAAACTTACAGCTGTGCAGAAGATGCACCGGCATTCCTGGAGCGTGGTCATCTTGTCCAGAGACTGTTCACACAGGCAGAGTTTGCAAGTGACGAGGGGGGCCAGAGCTAGGTCTCCAGGTGTGGGATTTTCGGCAGCAGTCATGGTGAGACAGTGGAGCCTACCAGCTGAGCCCATCAGCCTGTCTTCAGCGTTCTTCAGTCTCCTCTATCCCTACAGAAAGGCCCAAAGCAGAAAATATTATATCCATTGATACAGCTATTGTTTAACCAACACATCTGGGCACCAGCAGGGCAAATCCTCACCCTCAATGATCTAAGTGTACAGTAAATGCACTTCTAAGAACCATGGATTAGAGAGCTTATCACCTTGGCAACCTATTCCTAGAGTCCTGAAATGTAAGGTGACCTCACTGTCCTGACTCATATCAAGTCAACTATGGAAATTAAAAGACTACTGTGAACAAACACACCATTTAGGAATCGCATTGCTATGATCAATTCAACAGATCCAAAAAATACTTAAAAAGAGAATGTCACTCAAAAAGTTAAATATAGAATTACCATATGATCCAGAAATTTCACTTCTGGGTGTACACCCAAAAGAATTCAAAGCAGGGACTCAAACAGATACTTGCACACCGATGTGCACAGTAGCATCATTCACAACAGTCAAAAGGTGGGAACAATCCAAATGTCCATAACGGATGAATGGATAAACAAAATGTGATATAAACGTACAACGGAATACTATTCAGCCTTAAGAAGGAATGAAATTCTGACACATGCTACAACAGGGATGAACCTTGAAGACATTATGCTAAGTGAAATAAGCCAGACACAAAAGGGCAAATATTGTATGATTCCATTTATATGAGGAACCTAGAACAGTCAAATTCACAAAGACAGAAAGTAGAAAGGGGACTACCAAGAGCTGGAGGAAGGGCAAACGGAGAGTTATCACTTAATGAATACAGAGTTTCTGGCACGATGAAAAAGTTCTAGAAATGGATAGTGCGATGGTTGGACAACATTGTGAATGTACGTAACACCTCTGAATTACAGTTAAAATGGTTGAAATGATAAATTTTGTTATGTATATTTTACTCCAATAAAAAAAATTTCAGGGCTTCCCTGGTGGCTCAGTGATTAAGAATCCACCCAATCCCTGCCAATGCAGGGGACGCAGGTTGGAGCCCTGGTCTGGGAAGATCCCACGTGCCACGGAGCAACTAAGCCCGTGCGCCACAACTACTGAGTCTGCGCTCTAGAGCCCGCCAGCCACAACTACTGACCCGTGTGCCACAGCTACTGAGCCCTCACGCCACAGCTACTGAAGACCGCACGCCTAGAGTCTGTACTCCACAACAAGAGAAGCCACGGCAATGAGAAGCCTGCACACCGCAACGAAGAGTAGCCCCTGCTCGCCGCAACTAGAGAAAGCCTGCACACAGCAACAAAGGCCCAACACAGTCAAAAATAAATTAATTAATTAAAAAAAAATTTCAATAAGGTGTCAGTGTTAATTGTGTTCCTTCACATGCATTATTTCATTTAATGTTTTGCAACCACAATGATTATTTCCTTCATTTTATAGATGAATTGAGGTCCTGAGAAGTTAAGTAATCTGCCGAAGTTCTCAGAGCTTATACACGGCACAGCTAAACTCAAACCTCCATCTTCTGAGGCCAAGTCCAGTGCCTGGTCCATTACCCAAGAACTGCCTCACAAGTGGATACTATGTGGAGGGATGTAGCAGGGAGAGAGAGAGATATAGGAATAGGGAGGGAAAGAGAGAAAGAGAGAGAGGTGAATTCCATGACTACGGCTATCATAAGATCACTGAAGAATAAAATTTGTCTCTACACATAGCATGACTATAGGAAAGGATATTTCTACACCGAAAAATAAAAATTATAACCGAAGCCCTTCCACTAGATTGTTTTTATTCAGAATATCTTTAAAAGAGGTAAGATAATTGTGAAAATAATTTCCCTACATATACACAGTTTATATCACATCAAGAAATTTCATGTTCTGATTAAATAAAAGCAAAATCCTTAAGTTCTTACTATTTTAACAGAGTACGGCCAATTCTAATAAATTTGGCCATAGAAATAATTGTATCCTCTCCCCCCAGAAGAACCAGACTCTCTTCCTCCCAACTTTTGGGCAAAAGAAATTATTTTACATATTCAGCATCTGTTATACAGCCCCACAGCGACTTAAGTCTCCATATATTAGTACAAAAGTACTAAAATACGGGAGAAAAAACCAGATTAGATTAGAAAGAAAAAAATCTATGAGATCTAATTGCACTAACTTTCTCAGTGGCACGTCAGAAAGAGTCAACAGTTTCTAACTCTAGTGCCCTGAAGTGTTTATGGTTTATCACCTACTCCTTAAGTAGTAGTAAAAGACTTGACCAAAAATAAATTAAATAGGAAGCTAACCAATGACTGGCTTCCAATATGATAGATGTTTCTCGGGAAAAGACCAATATGGTTCAAGACAGTATTCTTATTCAATTAACTATTGACGATCTATCATCCAATAGCAAACTAAATTCAAATCAACCTACACATCAAATCCAGGATTTTAAAGATAAAAAAAAAAAAATCCCTTTAGGGTCAATTAGGGGTAAAAGTGAATGATTTTACTTCTCCCCTGTTCCCAGTTTATACTTAACACAACTATCGCCTGTTTTCTTCTCCAAGACTCCTCCGTTGATAACATACATCATCTTATCGAAAACGTCTTTTCATCTCTATTTTCCCAACACTGCTCATACCACATATTCTGAGTTATTTTCCCCCTCAAAAAAAGAAATCCCAAGTCACACAAGAAGAAGAAATGTAGCCAGTAAAGGCTTCCTGTGTAGGGAAGATGGGAAATGACACAGGCCAGAAACATCCCACACCACAAATGTCAATTACACTAACAGCCCATTTGGAGGAAGCTGTTGAGAATAGATAAATCCTGTTGTCCCAGCCTAGGCAAGAGAGCAAGGTATTCTTCAAGAAAGTCATTTTTTTCTCACAATCTATTTTTCAGAAGGGGACATTTAACAGGCCAATGTACTTGAAAAACAAAGACATAAAGGGATACTTCTTAGAAGGTTATCTCTGGGACTTCCCTGGTGGCACAGTGGTTGAGAGTTTGCCTGCCGATGCAGGGGACATAGGTTCGTGCCCCGGTCCGGGAAGATCCCACATACCGCGGAGTGGCTGGGCCTGTGAGCCATGGCCGCTGAGCCTGTGCTCCGCAACGGAAGAGGTCACAACAGTGAGAGGCCCGCGTACCGCGAAAAAGAAAAAAAAAAAAAAGTTATCTCTTTGAAATAGTCTTCTTTTGAAGGCAGGGAGAGAAGTTGTGTGAATCAAGGACATCTGAAACGTAATCTTGTCCCTTGCAATATACGTAAGTTTTTACTCAGTTTGTGAGTTACATGCCTATAGGCTATGAAATCAAAGTTGTAAAAATATAAAAATATCACCTCCAAAAGTTTTCTCCTGCCCCCTTTATTTATCATTGTTTTGTGTGCGTGTGATTAAGAGCACTTAACATAAGCTCTACCCTTGGCAAATTTTTAAGTATACAATACAGTATTGTTAACCACAGGCACCATGCTGTTCCACAGGTGTATACTTGCTTCTCAACTCATCAAATTCTATACATTAAATATGTACACTTCTTGGTCTGTCAATCATACCTCAATAAAGTGGCTTAAAATTTATACATATAAATTTAAACTATATATATATATTCTTATAACATAAAAACTTTTTACAAAGCAGAGACCAATTTTGTTTAAAAAAAATTCCAAGCATTCCAATCAAGGCAGAACTTGTGACTGAGACAGAGGAAAGAAGTCACATATTTCATCTCTTTGAGAGCTGAACAATCCAAAATAATTCTTCAAAAAGAAGTGATTTATCTTTCTGTCTACCAGAACCCCAGTTCCCCAAAGTGATGGCTTTTGAATATTTTTAAAGCAGTGGAATTTTATAAAAACAAAATCTTAAGCACCCCGCCTTTGGATAACAGAGATAAGGTAGACTAGCGCCAGTTGAAACAACACGGGGAGACCCCGTCCAGGTACCCTTGACTTTCCCTTCAGCAGCCTCCCAGGCACCGTCATGGAAGCTGAAGGCTTCACCACGCACAGTTCGAAAACCAGCCCTTTGGTTTTCACTCTGGGCAAAATCAGTAATGAATGTTTTAGAAATAAATGACACACAGTAGCACTTCATAGAAAAAGAGTAACAAACAAGAAATCTGTTCACCATTGATTCATTAGAAATTGAGCCCTTCAAGCAATAGTCTGGGGAATCCCGAAGTCCTCTAAACGAATCTCCCCCGCACTTGAGATGTTTGTGAATGGCTCCAAGGTGTCCTAGTGTTTCTTCATTTATGTCTTAAGATTCACTGGTCTCGGGCTTCCCTGGTGGCGCAGTGGTTAAGAATCCGCCTGCCAATGTAGGGGACATGGCTTCAAGCCCTGGTCCAGGAAGATCCCACATGCCACGGGGCAACTAAGCCCACGAGCTACAACTACTGATCCCACACTCTAGAACCCACAAGCCACAACTACTGAAGCCCGCGCACCTAGAGCCCATGCTCTGCAACAAGAGAAGGCACCGCAATGAGAAGCCTGCGCACCGCAACGAAGAGTAGCCCCCGCTCGCCGCAACTAGAGAAAGCTCGCGTGCAGCAACGGAGACCCAACACAGCCATAAATAAATAAATAAATAATAAATAAATTCTTAAAAAAAAAAAATTCATTCCTCTCTACAACATGAAACCACCACTGGCAGAACTATCCCCCCACCCAAACTACTAAACTAAATGCCAGGAAGCATAGAGGGGTGGCCAGAAGATGACCAACCACACACTCGCAGTTCCTCCTGACCTGCTCACGGAACCAACATCCTCGTAGGTACACTGACAATACACACACTCCCCTCCAGGTTTCCAGAAAAGTCTTCCTTCCAGAGAGCCAGTAACTCACTCTTACTGGCTTGCTCAACTTGTTTTGCCTCACACTTCACATTTTACCTAAAATAAGAAAGTGACTTGAATATTCCATCCTCCTGCTTGATTTAAAATGGTACCAATTATAATTACTTTTACAGTTATTACAAGTGTGACTGAGCCTCTTTTTGGATGTCAAGAACCCAACGAGAAAAGAATTTTGGTAGCGAATGTAAGAGCCATGTTGCAAAGAAGAAAAACGTGACAAGCTAACTTCAAGTTCAAATGTTCTAAAGTTGGTGGCAGGATTGAGGGTGGAGTGGTGAGGGCAGGCTTCACCCAGATTGTAGAAGTCTCACTTGCTTAACTATAAGTAACCACACAAGAGGACAGATTGGCTGGGGCATGCAAGGAAGGAAAGCCACTCTAAAACATCTGATTTTGCACTAAATTACCGGGAAAGGGGAATCAGCAGTTCTGCCTACTCTGAGTGTCTCTTACCCTACAAAGTATTCATTATATGAGAAGCAACCACCTTCTGATAGGAAAGAACAGGACACTTTTTCCCTCTTGTGTTTTCATTAGAATTGCCAAAGAAAGGAATACTTCAGAAACGGTGCTGGAAAGCTCAGGATGTATAAGGAATTTTCATATTCTGCTGGCGGCCTGAAAAGGCAATCTGCTCCAAAAACGCAGTGGGTGAGAGAGCCAACCTTCAAAGTATTTTTAACTAACGTAGTTTATATCCGTTTCACTACCCAAAATCATAGCTGTTATTCCACTGCACAAAGATAACATGATTGGAGAGGATAATGTTTTACTAGGATACTTGTCTAGTTATTTAGGAATTTTTACACCATCTGTAAAAACTTTAAGATTTAGATAAATTGGTAAAGCACAATTAAAGGGACTAAGAGAAAAAGAAAGTTAATACAATGAAACAGCTGGATGTTACTTATGTAATAGAAATATTAATTTATGTAAAAATCCAGTTGATCTGTGGTGAGGGGTCTTAATTCCAGGCCATGATATGAAAGTCTAAGAGTTACTCAAGAACAAGGGACAAAACAGAAGAGACACATGAATGTTCTCAAAATGTTTACATGCCCCTGCAAGACACTGAGTCATCCCTGCAAAGTATTCATAAAAGGTATGAATGCTTCACAGTGACAGGGAGCTAACAAAGGGAAGCATTTTCAGGAAGAGTAGGTAGTGGGCAAGGTAGGGCTGAAGTGCTGCCTGTATAATGGAGAGACATTCTCAGGAAGCAGAGCAGAGATACTCTAGCAGAGCAGAAAGAAACAGTAATCCGAAGGTCCCACCTCTGCCTTGTTGGGAAAGCCCTCCCAATATCAACTAAGACTGACATGTTAGGCAACCAGCCCAACACAATCCAAAAATTAGTATTTTGTTGACCTTGGCATTTCTACCCAATGCAATGATTTATTTCACTGCTGGTTCACGTTCTTGACCAAAGCTATTAGTGACTCAAATGGTACTGACTGAACCTAAGAAAGTGCTGACCATCATCAGCCATTAGCCACTTGCTGAAATTCTACCCTAATACAGTTTGGAATGGAAGGTAGACCAGCTGACTGGTAGAGTACCAAGGGCTATGGACATTGGTGGTAAGTGAGGCAAGGGCTTATGCAAACCTCCATACTGGCCAGTGTTGTGGTTCTACTCCCTTACTACATCTTTGACCCATTCTCTGGCCATTCATCTGGCCACCCATTCTCTGGCCATTCATCTGGCCATTCAGTGGCCATTCATCTGGCCACTCATCTAGTGCACTCTGTGCACTAGATGAACCAGTGCACAACCAGTAATATCAGAAAAACAGTTCTAATACATGCCTTGAGAGGGCGAGAACAAACGGGAACACAGGCAGCCTCACTAGTAATCACAGAAATGGAATTACTCAAGTATATTTTATGTCCATTTAATTGCTTTGTAAAAGAATGAGTAGATGCATGGCATCACAATAAGATACTTCATCATTATTTGAAAACAATAAAACATATTAGAAACTATTTTCTAGTACAGTCGTCCCTAGATATCCATGGGGGATTGGTTTCAGGACCCCTGGCAGATACCGAAATCCTCAGATGCTCCAATTCCTTTTATAAAATGGCCTAATACAGTTGGCCCTCCGCACCCGCGGCTTCTGCATCCACAGGTTTCACCAACCACAATGTAGGACCCACCAATATGAAGAGCTGACTGTAAAAACAAACCCAAGAAATGCTTAATTCTTAGCAATAATGGAGGTAAATATTCACCTACTCAGGCTTTGTGAGGTGGTAGCATTGCTGCAAAACACTGTTTATCACTGTGATAGGAAAGGGAACTTCGGTTTTCTTCCCCACTGTTTCGCAGCTTCATTCAGGGGAAATCAAGAGATGAAAAAATATTCAGTCTAAAATTCTTTTAGTTTTAACATCTTCATCTCAACAGGTTCCAGGATGTCAATAAGATTATAACTCTGTAACCTGGAGACCCGGTTTCTTCTAAAAATGGAACTGATGTGCAAATATATCGCTACTAATTTTTTTGTGGGTCAAAAGGACAGACACTCCCTTAGGAGGGGAATCATAAATATTACCAAAAACTTTTCTAGGCAGTCTCTTTGCTATTTGAAATTATGTAATGAATAAAGCCCATTATTTTAATAAGATCTATTTTTTCTAGCTTTATTGAGATATAATTAATAAAAAAAAATTGTATAAGTTTAATGTATACAATGTAATGATTTGATATAGATATATTTTGTGAAATGATTACCATAATAAGGTTAGTTAACACTTCCATCACCTCAGTTACCATTTTTTTAAGATGAGAATAATCAGATCTAATTTTTATATTTTTTCCTACAAAGTACATAGGAGAAATATATGGAAAGACATGAGATCACGACCAACAAAGTACATGATATTGTGATAAGCTAACTCTAAACCTTACAGAGTACAGGGCATCCGGGATGTCAAGTTTTAACGTTTACAAAACGCCTATCCTTCTAAAAAGCGCATTTCTTTTTTCTTGCCTTCTTTCTGTATTCTCATTACCACTGCGAGGTAAGACCCAGGAGGCGGAAAACCATTCCCAGCTTTCCTAACAATAAAAACTTACCAAAGAAGGTAGGAGTGAATATGAGAATAACAGCTCAATGATATTTTGGGCATTGTAATTTTACATTCATCATTGTAGGTCCCTCCTCAACACCACTGCGGTGCCCTGCCCGCCTCTTATTTAATCAGTGGGTCCCTTGCCTCCCACAATTATTCATACAGCCCTGCTGAATAATTGCCTTCTCCCTGCCTGGCATAACAACAAAGCTCAGAGGCAGGAAGGAACGCCACTTACAGGCAGGTCAGACAATGATGTAATTAACAGATCAAGGAGAAGTGTTATTTCAGAAAGCCCCATTGAGCAAGAGACAGGCTGAATTCCTGGCTTATGACACTACCAAGAAACTACAGTGCCTAAAGAACGAATATCTAAACCAAAATGTTTTCTCCAAATGAATAAAAGCATGTGTAAATATTACCCTCTCCTGTGAAAGTTAAAAGTTGTATACAGACATATTATAGACACAAATTTAAAACCAGTGTGGGAAAAGAACTCCTCCATCCCACACCAAGCAAGGTGCAGGGCATGTATTTTTGTACATCTTTGCCAAATGAGTTTCTCAAGGAATCAAATACAGAAAAATGCAGAACGCAGAAAATAAGGTCAACCCACAAAGAATTGAATTCCATACATTAGGTGCTATGGACGTAAAGGTGATTAAACATAGTCCCCACTTATAAAGCATAAACTGGTTGAGGAGGCTGTCAACAGACAGGTTCATATAATCATACACAGGACAATTTGTGGGTTTATAGCTTCAGCCACAAGTCCAACAAAAAAGAGAAATGAGATAGTCTTGTTCTATCTTCCCAAGAAAGACAAAGAACCAGTTGACTTAAGGTCTGAGACTCAAACTCATGACTGCAGAGGAATTAGAAACCACTGAGACATAGCTTTCAAAGCATGTTCTTTTTTTTTTTGCGGTACGCGGGCCTCTCACCGTTGTGGCCTCTCCCGCTGCGGAGCACAGGCTCCGGACGCGCAGGCTCAGCGGCCATGGCTCACGGGTCCAGCCGCTCCGCGGCACGCGGGATCCTCCCGGACCGGGGCACGAACCTATGTCCCCTGCATCGGCAGGCGGACTCCCAACCACTGTGCCACCAGGGAAGCCCCCCAAAGCATGTTCTTTAATAGATACCACAAGCCATGTGATCAGAAGTATCCCCAGCTATGAATAAGAGAAGTGTATTTCACTTATATTGTTGTGTTTTCAATTCAAGCAAGGGAGCCAATCACAGATGAGAAGTTTCTCATTTCATGTTGCGAAAGCATTGATCACTTTCACTCTCTTTAATGTACAGTTTTCCATTTTTTAATAACTACTAAGGTATAATGCATTGGGTTTAGGAGTATTCATCCACCAAGTAAAGAGCAAATGCCAATATTAATAAAAATAAAATGTTAGTGCAAGACCTCCCACATATGCCTAAAGGTGAAAAAACAAATTTAAAATTAAAATAATGAAATAAATTAACTTAGATGCTCTTATGCCTCTTTAAATTATTTAACACTCAGGTGACATCAGGGAAACATTATCAAAAAAAAAAAAAAAGCCCAAAAAACAAAAATATAATTAAAAGGACAAACATCAAAGTATTTTTCATTCTCAGGTAAAACAACATGAATTAAAATTACTATTCTAGTCCAAAGTCACTTTCACTTCCAAGCTTATTCAGATTCTTTCAAGGCAGAGGCTACATCTTATACATCTTTATACACTCAGCCTCTAATCACTCAATACCACAGTAGATAACTTCTCTAATGTACATGGAGGAGAAGAAATACTCAGGGCCTGATTCTCATCTGGATTCGTTTCCAGCAAGTCAAAAGCTGAAAATATTGATAATTTGTTATAGCTAAGGCACTTCAATAAATTAAGGCAGGCATCCCTGAAAAAAAGTCTAAGTACTCAAGAGCAGTGGCTGGAGATACCAGCTCCCCAAAGCTCAGCTTGGCCCAATTCCCATCTCCGAAATAATCAGTTGCACAAAGTAGGTTTAGTCCCCAAACTGTCTGGACTTTGTTCCTCCACCAACATCTGGGTTCAACATGATTCCTGACCTCTACCTCAAACTAGAGATTTCAAACACTAAGAACCTCACTCAAC